>NW_022631008.1:23367114-23650637 GCF_010015895.1 Lontra canadensis
AAAAAAAAAAAAAAGAAAGAAAAAAGAAACAAATAAAAAAAAAACCAATAATGAAAAAATATAAAATGGAAAAAATATATACATATATATTAGATAAACTAGTTAAAAAACGTTAAAAAAGAAAAGGGTAAAAGTTAAAAAAAATTTAGGAGAAGAAGAGAAAAATTGAAAAAGAAAAAAAAAATTAACTGCAAGTCTAAAGAATCATGGGGAGAAAGCCATGAGTTCCGTGCTTTGCTTTCTCCTCCTCTGGAATTCCGCTGCTCTCCTTGGTATTGAAACTGCACTCCTTGGTAGGTGAACTTGGTCCCGGCTGGGTTTCTTGTTGATCTTCTGGGGGAGGGGCCTGTTGTAGTGATTCTCAAGCGTCTTTGCCCCAGGCGGAGTCGCACCGCCCTTACCAGGGCCCGGGCTGAGTAATCCGCTCGGGATTGCTTTTGGGAGCTTTTGTTCCCTGAGCGCTTTCCATAGAGTTCCGGAGGACGGGAACGAAGATGGCGGCCTCCCAGTCTCCGGCCCGGAGGAGCCGAGAGTCTGGGGCCCCACTCCTCAGTGCGCCCTCAGAGAACAGCGCCCAATTGCTCCCGTCACCCTGGCCTCCGGCCGCGCTCCGAGCTGACCGAGCCTGCGAGCGGTTCAAGGTAAACCCGAGCTGAGAGTCACTCCTCGGCTCTGTCTCTGTAGCCGGCTTCCCCGTTCTAATACCTGTAAGCTCTGCAACACTCAGACACCCCGATCCTTCTGTGGCCCTGCGGGACCTGAGGCCACGCTGACCCCACGTGGGCTTCACCCGGTTAAGCCTCTGGAGCGATGCCCCTCAGCGGAACAGACTTTTAAAAGTCCTGCTTTTGTGCTCCGTTGCTCCGCCGCTTGCCGGGAGCCGGCCCCTCCCCCCGCCGTCTATCTTCCCGTCGCTTTGGATTCACTTCTCCGCCAGTCCTACCTTTCAGAAAGTGGTTGATTTTCTGTTTCTAGAATTGCTGTTCTTCTTCTCTTCGATCTCCCGTTGGATTTGTAGGTGTTTGCAATCTTTAGATAAGCTATCTAGCTGATCTCCCGCTACCTGAAGTAGTCTCAGCTGCTACTTCTCCGCCATCTTGACTCCTCCCCCCCGGAAGAAATTTAATAGAAAAAAACTTGGGCTTGTGTTTGAATAAATTTGAGGTTTGGGAAATGCCATTAATGACATTATTTAGGCCATCAAGTGTTATTGTATTAATTATAGGTAATACCTGCATTTATCTCTCTAGAGACCTTGTGGTCAAATGATAGTAAAGAGATTTGATACTAATGTAGGATTCTTTTAGAGTAAAAAAAGAACACATTTTTATCTTTATTATATTTGGTCCTCAGTAAGACGAGTAGTTATATCCATTTTTACAGGTGACAAACTGAAGTTTAAAACCGTACTTTTGCCTGCCTTTGTGTCTGGTTCAGGAGGATCCAAAGAGTGCCTTCTTTTTCCCTTTATTTGCATGATTGATTTATAGTCATTTTTATAGCTGGTTAATTCCTTTACCTTGACAGTAAAGTTTCTTTTCTTGAATTTCACATTCCCATTCCTGGGGCATGCCTAGCCATAAAATACAAAATTGCAAACACTGTGTACTTTCTCCAGTTTCTGTTTCCAGAGCCTGTTTCCTAGTGGCTACTTAGGATGGCACATTAGAATTTTACAAAACTTCAGAATCCTTATAATAATGAATTCTCATTATACTGCAGTTGAAATAAGACATTATAATAGAAGGATTAGAATAAGCCTCCAGAGACCTAAGTTCTAGTCTCTCTTTTACCATTGCCCATCTTTGTAACCTTTGGAAAGTCATTTAATTGCTATGCACTTGATTTTTTTTTTCACCTGAAAATAAAAGTTCTAGCTTAATGATATCCCTGAAAGTGGATGATATCCACTTATTTAATGATATCACTATTCTGTGATTATATGTGTAGAATTGTGTCTAGCAGTGAATTCTGATTAAACTCCTGATACTCAGATTTTTAGAAATAACAGCACAGTTGAACAAAAATCATTTATATGTGTCGTTAGGAATCTTCGTAGTGCCTGCTTATAAAGGTCAGAATCCAGTCATTCTATAACAAGCCTTCTCTGTGAAAATTGATCCAAAGAAATTTAAAAATCCTTAAAAATATCATCTGTTTTTCCACAGAAACTATGAGAATTATTTCATTAAGGCACAGAAAGTGAGACGACTCATTGCTAATGATTTTGTGAAGGTTTTTAACTCTGGAGTGGATGTCTTGCTGACTCCCACCACCTTGCGGGGGGCAGCACCGTACCTGGAATTCATTAAAGAAGACAACAGGACACGAAGTGCCCAGGATGACATTTTTACACAGGCTGTAAATATGGCAGGTGAGGATCCCTTGGGAATGTTCTAGTTTTCTTCAAATTTTTAGACAGGCACCCTGGTCTTCAACTTAGGTTCCAGCTAGACTGTTCCATGAAGGCAACAGCTTGTCCTTCTGGAATGCTTAGGAAAGTGTGTACGTGTGTGGGGGGGGGAGGGGTATGTGCACACACATACTCGGAGTCAGTCTACTTAATAGCATAATTTTAACTTTTATTTTGGAAATTTTCAAACCTCCGGAAAAGTTCAAATAATGGTGTAATGAATACCAATGTGCCCTTTGCCTGGATTCATTCATTTTGTCTTATCTGCTTTCTCCTTCCACTATTTCTCTCTGTACACACACACACACACACACACACACTCACACACTTTTTTTTTTAGCCAAATAATTTGAAAGAAAGTTGCAACATCATGATACTTCACTCCCGAATACTTTAGCATAAATCTTCTAAAAATGAGGACATTCTCCTGCATAACCACAATTCTGTTATCACACCTAGGAAAACTAACATGAATATAATAATATTCCAGATATAGTCCATATTTAAATTTTCTCAATTGTACCAAAAATGTCTTTTATAAAATTGTTTTTCCCCCGATATATTTGTTTATCTTTTTAAAATTTAGAACAATACCCCAGTTCTCTGCTTTGGGTTTTGGTTTTTGTTTTGTTTTTTCCTTTTGGAACACATCAGACTGTTTTATAATTTGTGTTTCAGTCATCAGACAAAATGTAGGAAACTCAAGAGGAGAAGGAAAGCCTATTGTATTTCCCTATACTTTTGTTTACTATGTTCATTTCTTCCTGGTGTATGAAGATTCTTTGTTTTATCATATCCTTTCTGTTTAAATTCCTTTAGCCATTCTTTTAGGGTAGGTAAGCTGTTAACCAATTCCCTTAACTTCCTAAGAACGCTTGATTTCCTTTCAAATTTAAAGGTTATGTTCACTGGATACAGGATTTGGGCTTGACATTTCTTTTCTTTAGCACTTAAAAAATGTTATGCTCCTTTCTTGTGGACTGCATAGTTTCTGATGAGAAATCCCCCACCTTTTAAAATTTTTGTTTTAATTGACATTGACTGTTTTGAAGAGCCTAGTGCGCTTGCCCTATAGGATGTCGCATCCATAATCTGGATTTGCTAGATTGTTTACTCATGATTGAGAAACATTTTGGCAGAAATACTGCATACTCTCCATGTTGGGAAACAGTTAATGTCAGTTTGTTCCACTTTCAGAGACTAAGCTGATCCCTTAGTGAAGGAAGTAACTGCCAGGTGTTTTCTGTGTAAAGTTACATTTTTCCTTTGATCAATTATAACCAATGGTGAGGTGGTACTCTGAGATTGTGTGACTATCCTATTCCCCAAAAATCTTGAACCTAGTTTGAGATCTATTGATGAATCTTGCCTGAATTATCTCCTAGAGAATGACAAAAATGCTGATTTTTCTATCATTCTTTGTACATACATTAGCAGTCTTCTCTAAAGACAGCTTTGTTTTGTTGTTTTTTTTTTTTAATTCAGTGTATTATAAACAATTACTGTCATTATTGGCTTTGATGCTGAAACTGTTTGGCCAACAAGAGCCCTTTCAAGTTGCATGTATCCTTTAGACCTATCCCCATTAATTTCTAAAAACTTCCTTATTTTATGGCATAACAAGATATCCCAGGATCTTTTGCTTTCTTTGCCCCAAACATGGAATTAAAAACAAACTACTATTTCTTATCTATCAAATTGGCAAACATTCAAAGGCTCAACAACATACTCAGTTGGTAACGCTGTAGGGAAAAAGCATTTTGCTGATGGGAGTTCAAAATAGTACAGCTTTTTTGGAGAGGAATTTGGCAACATCTAGTTACATATGCATTTATCTGTTGATGAAGCAATCCCTATTTATCTGAGAGACTTTCAAGAATACCAAAAACTGGGGCACCTGGGTGGCTCAGTGGGTTAAGCCTCTGCCTTCGGCTCAAGTCATGATCTCAGGGTCCTGGGATCGAGCCCCGCATCGGGCTCTCTGCTCAGCGGGGAGCCTGCTTCTCCCTCTCTCTATGCCTGCATCTCCCTCTCTCTATGCCTGCATCTCTGCCTACTTGTGATCTTTCTCTCTGTTAAATAAACAAATAAAATCTTAAAAAAAAAAAAAAGAATACCAAAAACCATGGTGCATCTGGGTGGCTCAGTCAGTTAAGCATCCGAATCCTGATTTCAGCTCAGGTCGTAATCTCATGGGTGGTGTGATTGAGTGCTGCATCACTGGGCTTCACGCTCAGTGGGGAGTCTGCTTGAGATTCTCTCTCTCTTCCGCTCCCCTTGCGCTCTCTCTCTCTCAAATAAATAAATAAATCTTAAAGAAAAAAAAAAAGAATACCAAAAAACATGTATACTTGGGCATGGTGTGAAATAGCTCAATACTGAAAAAAACCTAAATGCCCAACCAGAGAAGCATGGGTGAAAAAATTATGGTACAAACCACATAATGGAGTGCTGTGCAGCTATAAAAAAGGAATAAAAACATCTCTGTGAGTTGATACACAGTGATTTCCAAGATATATTGTGAAGTGAGCAAAGGAAGGTACAAAAGCATGTGCATATGTATGACTTCTGTCATTTTTTAAACCTTATCTGTCTTACACCTACTAGCACTAGAAAGCAGAAGTCTCCCCTTCTTAGGGTGGAGAAGTAATCAGCTAATAGGTTTCTTTCTTGTCTTCAGGATTGCCGGCAGTGAGTGTCCCTGTGGCTCTCTCAAACCAGGGGTTGCCAATAGGACTTCAGTTTATTGGACGTGCATTTTGTGACCAGCAGCTTCTTAAAATTGCCACGTGGTTTGAAAAACAAGTACAGTTTCCTGTTATTCAACTTCAAGAACTAATGGATGATGGTTCCTCAATCTCTGAAATTGAAAAGTTAGCTTCTGTTTCTCTAAAACACTAGTGATAAATATAGCACGTAAATTAAAATCACTTGAAGATTTTATATTCAAGAGAAGTCCAGTGATCCTGCTCAATTCCTGTAATTTGGTTCCTTGTCAACACAGTCGTTCATTGGAATCACCTTTTAAAAGTCTTGTGATACCATTAATTATAAATCACCTATCAGGGACGCCTGGGTGGCTCAGTTGGTTGGACGACTGCCTTCTGCTCAGGTCATGATCCCGGGGTCCCGGGATCGAGTCCTACATCGGGCTCCCAGCTCCATGGGGAGTCTGCTTCTCCCTCTGACCTTCTCCTCGCTCATGTTCTCTCTCACTGTCTCTTTCTCAAATAAATAAATAAAATCTTTAAAAAAAAAAAATCACCTATCAGCATCTATGAGGTATCCACTAAGTGTAAAGTACAGAATTTTTACATTAACACAGACACGTTCGTGGAAAGTGAGGCATTCTGCAAAAATGTTCATTAATAAGAACAGAGCTTAGAGTACAAGTAAGCTTAGGGATAAGCCTCTCAGAACTTCCACATCTTTGTAACCAAAGTGCAAATAAAAGCTATAATTTGTGCCTCCAGAGAGAACGTGAACAGCCAGACAGATGGGCAATTCAAACGTAGTGGAGGCTGCCTTGGGGGATGTTAAAAAGGCACAAAAACAATAAAATGGGAATATTTGCTTCTGAGTGCTGAACAAAGGAGGTAGAAGAGGGAAGTGCGACGTGCTGGGGCCCAGAGTCATGCAAGACTGGGGGTACACCCTTCTGGGGACAAGCGCAGGTGCAGATGCTCTTGATTGCTCTAAATATAGAGCTGCAGTGACTGAACACTTTCTCCTGTTTTGCTAACATTGAAAATGTGACTTCTGTCATCGCAGAACCCCATGCCAAGGAACTAAAACAACTCCATGGAACTCATTCTCCTGTTTACCAACCACAAAGGAACTCACTGGTGTCACAGAAACATTTGTTGTAACCTAAGAGACCATATTGGACTTGAAACTTGGGAGGCAGTGGAGCATGATTTTAGTGAGAAAGTTTCAAGATAGACAAGTATACCCAGTATGAAAAACTAGCAGATAATCTGGTGAGGATGCCACAGCCTCCTCCCTCACCCCAGCTTTCTCTGTTACTTACGGTTTCCTTACCCTCTTTGTTTCTTTACAGATGCTCTCTGTTTGGGTCCCTTAAGCCCAGAGGGACAGTAATGAGAATCCATATTCAATTTGAAAGAACATTTTATGAAAATCATTCATTTCACCACTATAAAGTTTCATTATTGGACTTGTCTTTGCCAGAACACCATTGTCCTCTCGCGTTGATCAGGTCTTCGAATTTGGCACTTACGTACTACCGATAATTGTAAGTGGGAAGGTGAATTGTTATTTAATAAGTTCGCTTTGTTTAGTAAGGAAAAAGCCTTTTGTAAATACAAAGTACACGCGCAAGAAGTCTTAAGTGGCAGAACCTTCTGCAGTGCCACTGGAATGTTGCATGATGGGAAGTTAGCTTGCCTGTTACTTTCTCATTAACAGTTTTTTCTCCTCCCAGGATCCTTCCACTCCCAAATGGTCTGACAAAGTTTATATAAAACCTTTCTGTGCCAGCCCCACCAGTTTTCTTATAAATCATGACTCTGAATCCCTGAAAGAGGAAGACATTCACAAGAGAGAATTGCGTTTCTTTGTGACAAGGGAAAACCATCTTAGTTTGAAGGAGCTAATATGATGTAAAAAGCAAACAATAAATCTTTGCCCCAGTCTTTTTTTAATGTGTGTGTAATTTGAACTGAAATTTTTTCAAAGGATATTTATGTAATTTCTCTTACTCCTGGGCCTCTCCTTGAGCTGCACTGATGATCTGAATCTGGAAATAGGGAAGTGAAACATTGACTGTTCTCACATAATAATACCCAGCTAGCATGAAATGATACCTAATTTGTTTCTCTTCCTCTCCATCTTCACCCTAAATCTAGTAGATCTCATTTTACCAAATCACTGTCAGGGAATTTAAGTGGGAAACCGTTTCTGTATCTCAGCTAATTAAGTCCTGAAATCGTTAGCAATTCTGAAAGGCGAGGTTGGCTACAAGTGTAAGATGAGCTCCCTGATAAGACACAGCAAAACAAAGAGAAGTTAGAGTCAACCACAGAAGCATCACTGGAGTGAAAAAACGTGATGAGCTCACACAACCTGCCATCCCAACACAACCTAGAGCCCAGGGAGCAAGGGGGAAAGTCAGCGTTCCATGTTGGCCCCCAGCGTTACCAAGAAACTCACTTGAAACCAGGGAGGCAGAATGTTCTCTTTAGCTCTTTGTTACCAGGTCATCAGGAACACAGAGGACCTTGAGCCAGCTGGGATTAAGCCAGCTACAAGAGACAGCCTGGTTCCAAAAAGCTTCTAAAAATGACAAGGAAGAGTGACCTTATTAGGAGATCACCTGTTCCTTCTAACATAGACAAGAAATACCTTTAGGATTTTATTTTTTATTTATTATTTTAAAAGATTTTATGTATTTATTTGAGAGAGAATGAGCAAGAGCCAGCATGAGCGGTGGGGAGGGGCAGAGGGAGAAAGGGAAGCAGACTCCCCGCTGAGCAGGGAGCCAGACTTGAGGATGGCCTGGGGATCATGACCTGAGAACGAAGGCAGATGCCCACCCCTGCCTGCCCTTTAGGATTTTAGACTGAAGGGCTGTGAAGAGAACCGTTACGAGCACCAGTAGGTAGAGCTCAGGGATGCTGCAAACTGTGCCATTCCCTGCTCCAGTCAAGGGAAGGGAGCAAGCTAATGGAATTTTCACAATAGCTTCTATTTTGAATTTTCATTCATTAGCTATTGTTGATCTCCCTCCCTTTGCTTAAGCATGTGATTATCTATACCAAGGTTAAATGCATATTGACTGTGCAAGACTGGGGTGAGATGTGTTCATTGTATTTAGAAGCACCAAAGGACAGTTTAAAGTAGAAGGTCTTGCTCAGTTTTTTCATGACTTAAGCAGTGTGTACACTAGAACATAAACCTGAAGATTTAATAAAGGCAAATGACATGAGAAAAGCCCAGCCAACATTAAATAAAAGTAATTTTTAGAGGTTTTCAGAGGGTTTTTTAAAATTTCTTTTTCTTTATACCTCAATGGACTATAAATCCAGAAGGATTGTAGGCAATTTATTAAAAACACAGTATTACAGTGATATAAAAGTAAGTAGTTGAGAAAATCAGTAAAGTGATAAAAGTAACAAAAAAGGATAAAACAAGGAATGAAGTTTAAAATAAAAATGCTTCTCAAGGTATTTATATAGATGCTTAAGGCTGTATAGTATGACACAGTGGGAAATTTTTCAGTAGCTTACCTAGTAGATAAGGCCACCAGATTTAAAAATCAAATAAACTTAGCTTTGAACCGTATTATTGCCATTTATGAACTGTGTAACCTGTTTGAGCTTCAGTATCCTGACTTGTAAAACAGAGATAATATTTACTCCAAGGGATGGTTGGGAGGATTAAATTAAAATATGCACACTGAAAGCACCTAATATGATGTCTGATAGACTAAGCACTTAATAATTTGTAGCTGTAAGTAATGCACACAATTATAAACTTAAGTCACTTTCTTATACAGTTGACCCTTGAACAAGACAGGTTTGAACTGCATGGGGTCACTTACATGTGAATCTTTTTATAAGTACAGTACAGTACTACTTTTATAAGTACAGTATAGTACTATATATATATAGTATTTTCTCTTCCTTATGATTTTCTTAATAAAATTTTCTCTGGCTTACTTTATTGTTACAAATAGAGTATATAATACACATAGCTCCCAATGATCTGGCTTCCCCTGAGGATGAAGTTTAAAATATCAGGAAGAACTGATGGCCTGTCTATTTCCAAAGCAATTTCAAAAAAAAAGGGGGAGGGCCTTTTTTTTTCTTTTTTCTTTTTTAATAAAAATTGGCTAATACACTGTTCAAAGACCTGTAGGTCTTCAAAAGCCCTCTGTGCTCTGCCAATCAAATGAAGAGCAAGACCAACATGCTCCTTTAAAAACAAAGCCTCCTGGGACACCTGGCTGGCTCAGTCCGTTAAGTGACTGCCTTCAGCACAGATCATGATCCCAGGGTCTTGGGATCGAGCCCCACATGGAGCTTCTCGCTAAGCAGGGAGCCTGCTTCTGCCTGCTGCTCCCCCTGCTATGGTCTCTCTCTCTCTGTGACAAATAAAATCTTAAAAAAAAAAAAAAAAGAAAGAAACCTCCCAAAATAGGACTATCCCATATTCCTGGGAGAGGGGTGGGGAAAGCTTTTGACAGAACCAAGTTCTTCCTCATGAAACTCAGTTCTGTTCCCATATATAGAGAGATACATGGATAATCGAAGCCCCAGATTACAACATCTTCACTGCAATTCTTTTAACATGGGAAAATTTTAAGGTCAATATTACCAATGACCTGCTCGGATAGCCATCAGCGGGGAAAGAAAAAGTCAATAAAGTACCCATAGGGCATCTAATGGTAACTATTTTCTAAGATAAATTTTTTGCAAAATAGACCTGCAGAATAATGTAGTAGAATTTGTGTCAGATACCTGTCAAGATGGTAACCGACAATTTTCTCAGAGTTCATTTAGCAGGACCCGTTGTCTATAGAGACCACTCTTAGCATAGAATTCTTAACTCTGATTTCTGTGATAGGGATGAGGGGTGTACGCATCTAAATCATCCCAAGCTGGTTTCAAGTCATTAACATACAAACTAAAAGGAAGCGAGGTTGGAATTCCGAGTTTTAAGACTCACAATAACAAAGTAAATTCTAATACAGTATTCTCAGAACCATTTTATAGCGCGCATGTAAAACTATATAGAGCATCAAATTACACACAAATTATTTTCTTAGCTATGCCAGTCTATTTCTTCGTGGAAATGGCAGGTAATTGGTGCAGAATTAAGGTAGTGGTAACAGGAAAAGAAGTGAGACATCATAAAGTGAAAATTAGAATTTAGAGCTTAACTGGATTAGAGGGTATGAGAGAAAGGAGGGAAAGAAACATTTTTTCATCTTGAGAAATGCTCACAGCTAGAAGAATGACGCCATTCTTATTAAAAACAAATTAAAGTAAAATGATTTATAGGGGCTGGAGATGAATTTCACAATCAAGTGGAAATACCTAATGTTGGGAGAAGACGCAAGTAAAATGGAGTTTGGGGAGTCAAAAAGGTAATAAATTGTAAACTCTTCACATTGAGTGTCTTCTTCCCTCATGTTTTATGATGAAAAATTTCAAATATAAAACAGATCCACCACCCATATCCCACCATTGCAATTTTGCTCTATTTCCTCTATCATATATCTACCCTCTAATGCCTCTATTCATCCATTAATCTACCTTACTTTTAAAAATATATATATCAAAGCGATTTTACCTTACACATTTAAGCATACCAAACACTGACTTGAGTTCAACATTTGTTTACGGGTTTTTTTAAATGTAAAACTTATATACGATCAAATGCATAAATCTTAACTATATGTCCCTTGAGTTTTGACAAATGCGTATACCTATATAACCCAACCTTATCAACATATAGACCACAGTACTGTCATTTCTGTCACTCCAGAAAATGATCTCATGTCCTCCATCAGTCCCTGCTCCCATCCCTCCAGAGCCAACCATTCTTCAGATTTTTCCCCAATACATTTAATCTTGTTTATTCTAGAATTTCAGATGAATGTAACCTGCATTGGGTTACTTCAAAGATTATTCGGGGAATGCAAGTTCTAAGCTTTTGAATCTGATTTGAATAGATTTTAAGAGGTTTGCATTTTTAAGTTACAAAGGTAATGTATATTCTCTGTAGCTGGTGGTGAGAAAGAAAACAGAAGAACATACAAAAAAGAATAAAAATCACTTGTTACCTCACCATCTAGACGTAGGTGTATGTATAAATATAGATATATGTATTTTATTAACAAAATTGGTGTCCTATTTCTCACAGCTGTGTAACCATCACCACTAGGTTCCAGAACTTTTTCAATGGCCCCACGTCCATAAGCAGTCCTAACCCATTCCACTCTCTTCTTAGTTCCTGGCAAACACTAATTTATCTTCGGGTTCTATGAATTTGTCTTTCCTAGACATCTTGTATCAGATGGAACCACACAGCATGTCACTAACCTTTTGTGTCTGGCTTCTTTTACTTAGAAAAATGTTTTCAAGGTTTATGAATGTATCAATGTCTTACTGCTTTTTAGGCCTCAATAATATTCCAATGTGTAGACATACCACATTTTGTCTATTTATTCATCAGTTGATGGACTTTTGGATTATTTTCATTTTTGGAATGAATAATGTTGCTATCAACATTCATATACAAATATTTGTGTGGATGTTTTTCATTTTGCTTGAATATATAGCTGGTGTAGAACTAATGGGCCATATGGTAATTCTGTATTTAACCTTCTTTTTTCCCCTCTATTTAACTTTTTAAGGAACTGCCAAACTGTTTCCCAAAGTAGCTGCATCATTTTATACTCCCACCAGCAATATGCAAGGATTCCAGTTTCTCCACATTCTTGTCAACACTTGGTATTGCCTGTCTTTCTTATAATCGCCATCCCAGTGAAAGGGAAGCGATATCTCACTGTAGTTTTGATTTGCATTTCTCTAATGACTGTTATTGAGTATTTCATGCACTTACTTTGCATATAAAACTTTTTTTGGAGAAATATCTAGTCAAATCTTTTGCTCATTTTAAAACTGAGTTTTTTATTGCTGGATTTAAGTTTTTTTTAAATTATTTTGGATAGAAATTCCTTATCAGACATATGACTTGTCAATAACAATAAGTTGCCTTTTCGTGTTCTTGATGGTTTTCTTAGAAGCAGTAAGCAGTTTTTTTTTATTTTGATAAAGTCTAACTTATCTATAATGCTTCTGTGGTTTTTGCTTTTGGTGTCATATGTCAAATGTAGCTAATATGTTTTAGTAAATAGTATGAAGAAGGCATCTAACTTAAAAAAATAATGAACTCAGTACCTGTTCACACTATTATTATAGTCTAAAATTTATATATAGTTTGGTCTGATTTTGGCTTGTTGTCAAAGCTTTGTTAGTTTTTCTCAAGGTGACCCCCAGAGTAGCCTGAGTCTAGCATTCAAAAAAAATGACACCTACAGTTTTGTTTCTGCCCACTTTGGTATCTCACACTTTGAGGTATTTCTTAAATGTTTATTGAATTGAATCTAATTGAGTTGAAGTGAATTGAATTGGAAAATGGTTTGAGGAAGGAAGGAGAAGTATGAACAATCCCAGAATAGCCAACACTGTGTCCCAGCACTGTTCACACTGTTTTTTCCATTTCTGCTGAGGTCATCTCTGCTCTTGCCAAAACTGCTCTTTCAACATTTTTTTGTTTTGTAAGTTTTTATTTCAATTCCAGTGAGCCAACATGCAGTGCAATATTAGCTTCCGGTGCTCAAATAAGTAATTCAACAACTTCTCAATACAACTGTGGCAATCGCTAATGTTGTTTGCCAAATATTTCCAGTTTTCTCGACTCTCACACTCTCCTGTAGTGAGATGGACTCATGTGCCTAATTCCAGTCAATGCACTGTGAGTGAAAGTATCACGTGTTTGGGCCAGAGTTTGCCTGGTGGGTCCTCTCCTGAATTCTCTTTTCTCTCCAGCAATGTTCAAAATGGTGGCTGCTCTTCAGCTTGAGTCCCTGGGTGACTAAGTTTAGTAGAGATTTTCTGTCAACCCAGTGGATGGGTGGGTAGTGTGAGCAAAAAATAAAACTTTTGTTGTTTTAAGCCATTAAAATTTTGGGTAGAAAGTTCATAAAACATAACAGCCTATCTCAAACAATATCCCAGCCATTGTCCCCCTACCCTTGAGTCACTGGTCTACTTTTTTGAATGGGAGCTAAAGGAAGAGCTTCAGGTGGCACATGAAGAAATTGGGCCTGAAGTGATTTCACATTTTCATCCTCATTCACTCTTCTCAGATGAATAACCACTTCAACTATATTTTAGGGTAAGCCCGCCATTTGTATGTAGAAGCTGAGTGTTCCGGAACTGTTCCAGTGTCCAAAAAATGAAATGCCTGGAAAATTAGCATTTCCATAAAAAGTAAAGAAACATTTACATAGTTACATTAAATAGGTAATAATTTACAGAGGAAAAAAAACCCTAGTTTTCAGTAAGGGCAAAATGTTCAACAAGACCCAGAAAGATGACTGTAAAGAAATGTGAGATTAACTCACCAAATCCGATACATATTTACCATTTTTCAATCTATTCCATTGTCTTTTATGCTTCCATTTAGTGGACAGTTACAAATCGCTTAACATTGATGTTGTACCCATTATCCAACTGCATTAAACAGTGAGGTCTCCGCAAAATATAAATTGGTATAAACTATGAGCAATTAGCATAAACAAAATGAATGTATATAATTTGATAAACTGATCACTTGGCAACTTGCTGTGTTAACATAGAGCTTTTATAATCATAATCCAGGTAATATTAGGGAAAGAGAAAGAAGTAGCATTTTGTATCAAAGAGTTTCAACATACTTTTTTCTTCACCCCCCCCCTTGTTTTTTGCTTGACAGTGATTAATTAGAATTTCAACATTTCTAGAAGAAACAATTTAGCTATGAGTTTCAAAGGGAATTTAAGCATCACTTTGGCTCTGTGTGGGGCATAAAACCTTTGGTATGAGAGCACTTCCACTAGGAAAGGACTATACATTTTGAAGTTTAATGAACTGCCAGTATGAAATAATTACTAGCAAAGAAACTATGGCTACTATAGAATTAACTTGAAATTGGAATTAACTTTGGAATTAGTCTAACAGCTAAACTGTATTGCCACCATTATAGGCGGACAACTTAAACATTAGTTGAAAATAATTATTTTTATTTTTATCATGCATTATTTTTATGAAAACCCTCACACCTGCCTAAAACAAATGAAATCTCAAAATATGTTATCAATAGGTTATATACATATTGGAGCAAAGCCCCATAGCCATATCTAAAGAGTAAACATTTAAGTCAAAAGAAAATATTAAAATATTTACTTTATAGATAAGTTACTGTGTCTCAGTCTGAAAAATTCTATCTTCTCTTCTTTTTTAGTTGAAGTAGAGTTGACACACAATGTTACATTAGTTCCAGGCGTACAACACAGCCATTCAACAAGTTTATATGTGAGGCTATGCTCACTGCAAGTGGAGGTCTGGTCTGCTACCATACAACTGAATTTCAACACCATTGACTCTATTTCCTGTGCTGTACCTTTCATAACTGGAGGCCTGTATCTCCTATTCTTATTCACTCATTTGGCCCATCTTCCACCCCCACTCCCCTCTGGCAACCATCATTTGTTCTCTGTACTTATAGGTCTATTTGTGCTTTTTGCTTATTTTGTTTTTTAGATTCCACATGTAAGTGAAGTCACATAGTATTCGTCTTTGTCTGACCCTTTTCACTCAGCATAATACCCTCTAAGTCCATCCATGTTGTTGTAAATGGCAAGTTCTCATTCTTTTTTATGGCCAAGTAATATTCCTGTGTGTGTGTGTCAGTCTATACACCACATCTTCTTTATCCATTCTTTTATGGATGGATACTTAGGTTGCTTCCATATCCTGGCTGCAGTAAACATAGGGATGCATATATCTTTTCAAATTAGTGTTTTCATTTTCTTTGGGTAAATACCCAGTAATGGAATTACTGGATTATATGATATTTCCATTTTAAATTTTGGGTTTTTTTTTAAAGGTTTGGGGGTTTTTTGTTTATTTGAGACAGTGGGAGAGAGAGCACAAGCAGGGAGGAGGGTCAGAGGGAGAGGGAGAAGCAAACTCCCTACTGAGCAGGGAGCCTCATGCAGCACTAGATCCAAGGACCCTGGGATCATGACCTGAGCCCAAAACAGATGCTTAACTAAGTGAGCCAGCCAGATGCCCCTCCATTTTTAATATCTTGAGGAACCTCCATACTATTTTCCACAGTGGCTGTACCATTTTGCATTCCCACCCCAAGTATGTGAGGCTTCCTTTTTCTCCACATCCTCACCAGCACTTGTTATTTCTTGTCTTTTTTTTATTGAAGCCATTCTAACTAGCGTGAAGTGATCTCTCCTTGTGTTGTTGGGTTTTTTTTTAAGATTTTATTTATTTGTTTGACAGACAGAGATCACAAGTAGGCAGAGAGGCAGGCAGAAAGAGGGGGGGAAGCAGGCTTCCTGCTGATCAGAGAGCCCCAATGCAGGGCTCTATCCCAGGACCCTGGGATCATGACCTGAGCCAAAGGCAGAGGCTTTAACCCACTGAGACACCCAGGCACCCCCTCTCATTTTGGTTTTGATTTGCAGTAGTAAAGATTAGTGATGTTGAGCATCTTTTCATGTGTCTGTCATTATATGTCTTCTTTGGATCCTCTTCCACCTCTCATCTGATTAATTCCAACTCATCCTTTAAGACTTGGCCTAGGTATGCTCTTTCCAAAAGTCTTCTCTTGCTTGTATGCACATGTACACACACACCTACACTGATACACACAAACACACATGCAAAGTACTTTCACGCTATTTTGCCAGTCAAAACTACTGCATACCTATATCATAAGTTTTATTATACTGTATTATGCTTCCCTGTGAGGTAGTCCTATCACCATACTACAAATTCTTGAAGGTAACAAATATGTCTCAATTATTTTATGTTCTCCAATATCTACTATTTAGAAGACAATTAATGTTTGTTTAATTAATTAATATCACAAAGTTGTTGATGTACTACTGTTTCCATAAAACTAAAAGACAAAAATAAGTAAACATTATATTAACTGGAAGGAAAGATTATAAATTATATAATTTATAGATTATATAATTGCATTTCTTAGAAAACCCAAGAGAATCAACTGGGAAATAATTCTAAATAATAGTAGAAATAAGTGCAGCCAACATGGAAAACGATATGGCAATTCCTCCAAAAATTAAAAATAGAAATACCATACAATCCAGTAATCCCACTAGTGGGTTTTTATCCAAAGGAAAAAACCTCTACTTTGAAGAAATATATGCAGCCCTATGTTTATTTCATCATTATTTATAATAGCCAAGATACGGAAGCAACCCAAGTGTCCATCAATAAATGAATGGATAAAAATGTAATATTTATACACAATGGAATATCACTTGGTCATAAAAAGGATAAGACCTTGCCATTTTCAGCAGCACAGATGGAACTAAAAGGCGTTACGCTAACTGAAATAAGTCAAAGACAAATACCATATGACTTCACTTACATAGAGAATCTAAACAAACAAAAAGCAGAAACAGACCCATAAATGCAGAGAACAAATGATGGTTTCCAGAGGGGAGGAAGGTGGTGGGATGGGCAAAATGAGTGAATGGGAGTGGGAGATCCAGGCTTCCAGTTATGAAATGAGTAAGTCAGAGGGGTGAAATGTGCAGCATAAGGAATAGAATCAGTGGTATTATAATAACATTATATGGTGACAGACGGTGGCCATACTTGCAGTGAGCATGGCATAACATATAAACTCGTTGAGGGATGCCTGGGTGGCTTAGATGGTTAAGCATCTGCCTTCGGCTCAGGTCATGAGTTCAAGCCCCGCATCAGGCTCCCTGCTCAACGGGAAGCCTGCTTCTCCCTCTCCCACTCGCCCTGCTTGTGTTCCTGCTCTCACTGTCTCTCTCTCTGTCAAATAAATAAATAAAATATTTTTTAAAAATTAAAAAAAAAACCTCAATGAATTACTGTGTCAGATACCTGTAACTAATGTTAACCATTATTCATAAACCATACCTCAATTAAAAAAGAAGAATAAGGGCACCTGGGTGGCTCAGTGGTTAAAGCCTCTGCCTTCGGCTCAGGTCATGATCCCAGGGTCCTGGGATCGAGTCCCACATCGGGCTCTCTGCTCAGCAGGGAGCCTGCCTCCTCCTCCTCCTCTCTCTCTGCCTGCCTCTCTGCCTACTTGTGATCTGTCAAATAAATAAATAAATAAAAAGAAGAAGAAGAATAAAAGAATGGAGTAAGGTGGCTTGGTAACAAATTAATGTTCAGATATCAACAATCTTTCTATATACAAGAAGAATCTGCTAGAACTGCACTGTCCAATACAGCACCCACTAGCCATTTGTAACTATTTAAGTTTTAATTAACGTTAAAGAAAATTAAAAATTTGGCTTCTTAGTGACATTACCCATGCCCCAAGTCCTCAACAGTTACTTGAAGTTTTAGGGGAAATAGACAATCTATAACTATTTTCCACAGGTCACATGAAAAAATAAGCAGTAAAGGTCAGGAAAACTCCAAAAAAATAATAGTAAGAGGAGCAGCCATACAGTGATACAAACAAAGCAGAATAGAAATTCTAGAAACTTACTCAAACACCTGTAAAATGTTGTATGTGATGAAGGTGGAATTTCAAATCAATGGCAAACATGAATTATTCAACAGATCATGTTAGTACTCGATAACCACCCAGATAAAACCAAATTTGTATCCCTACTTCACCCCATACTCCAAAATAAATTCCAAGTGTGGTAAAAATGTAAACATAAAGCGAAATTACAGAATTGCTCATAATGGCAAATGAATTGGAAACAACCTGGTAATACTATTTAAGCATTAGAAAAGAAAATCTGTAGCTCTATTGTGTTCTGATACGGATTGCAGAAAGAGTATGCGTGTAAGAAGCATGTAGTAAGCTACCATTTGTGTAGACGAGTGTGTAGAGAGCATCTCTGGAAGGCGGAACACAAGAAATTGGTTTCCTCTGGAGAGGCAAACTAGTAGCTCTAGGACAGGGGTGAGAAGAGACTGTTTTCACTGATGCTTCTTTTGTACTACTGAATTTTTTTTTAAGATTTTATTGATTTTATGGTCATTGAGAGAGAGAGGAGAGAGGAGGGAGCACAAGCAGGGGGAGCAGCAGGCAGGCTCCCAGCTGAGCAAGGAGCCCAACCCCCAACGGGGGACTCAATCCCAGGACCCCGGAATTATGACCTGAGCTGAAGACAGATGCTTACCTGACTGAGCTACCCAGGCATCCCCTGCATTTTTTTTTTTTTACAATATATATGAAACAACTATCTTAAAGATAAATTGACCAATTTGTTATAAAAACCCAAACCTAAAATTTACAAAATTATTACATCTCCCCTACCTTCCACCCCTCTCTCAAATTTATTTTAATTTCTTATGTAAGAGCTGCAAAAGGTCTCTGGGCAGTAATTTCAGGCTTCGGTGCAGTAAATCCTTGTCTAGAAGGTTAAAATTTAACAAGCTGCTCAATAAGTATTTAGTAAGCAATGAGGACCTTCTATCAATGCACTTAGTAAGTACTTGTTCAGATGGGATTTTATATTATTTAAAGGAGACTTTTTAAAAAGGGGGTACTTTGGATTATAACAAAAGTGAAGAGCCAAAGTATATGTAAAATATAAGTGGACTGAATGATGAGAAGCAGAATGAGTTCAGAGAATCCTAAATAAAAGAGGGCTTTATAGAGTGGAACTAAGATTTTTTTCCAATCCCTCCCCAGCACTCTGGCACATACGCCATTGTACGCAACTCCAAGGTCACCATTGGGAGCTTCCTCCACCTACCCAAACACTTCTGTCTCGCTTTAAAGTGTCTAAACTTAAACCCAGCGATCTTTCACACAAATTAAATTCTCTCTTGCCAGTAGGAATGGAATTGTCTATTTCCACCATTTGCTGTTTGACACTTTAGACAGTTTAGATCTCCTAAAAGGCAGGGTGAGGTTTTCTGGGTATTGACATGACGGTCTTCAAGCCTGAAGAAATTATTCTAGAACAAGTTTATCTGTCAAAGAATATCCTAGAAAACCCAGGGTAGAAAAAAAAAAATCCTGCCATGTAACAATTTAACATTTACCAATTTCTTTTTATCAGCAGTTGTTTTAAAATTCAAGATAATCAACTGAAACACAGTAAATCTATTTGTAATTCCATTTATTGTCCAGTATTTATATACAGATTTCATTGGCAAAACACAGCTACTCAGAAGCCTCAGTCACTCCGTCCATTAAATGGGGATAATATTATCTGTTCTACTAACACTAGATGATTACTGTAAGAACTGAAGAAGTGGAAGCCATCTAAAAGATGTCAAAGAGTTTTCAATTGCCCATTATCTTTCTTTGTTAAGAAAGAGGCCAAAATCCCTTCTAAGTATGTGAGATTTAATTTGTTCTATCTTTATTCCCACTAAGGTTGCCCAGTGTCTAGCTCTGAGTTGGTGATTTGGCTTTTTGCAAAATGAAAATTTGTGAGTTAAATGCAAAGATGCTTTTATCATTAAAAAATTATTGAAAACATTTTTAGAAATATAAACATTACCCTGGTGGGTAATGTTTATATTTCTAAAAATGGTGGGTAGACAAAGCAGCATCTTCAAGAAGGGGAAGACAGGAATACTTGAGTAAATTACACAATTTGCTCGGCCTATTTCATAGATTTTTTTTGTTTTAATTTTAATTTTTATTTTATCTATTTTATTTTTTTAAAAGACTTTATTTATTGAGAGACAGAGAGTGAGCTAGCGAGAGAGAGTATGAGCTGGAGGAGGGGAAGAGGAAGAGAGAGAAGTAGGCCCCCTGCTGAGCAGAGGTTGTTTTTTTTTTTGTTTTGTTTTGTTTTGTTTTTTTCCCCCAACGCAGGGCTCTATCCCAGGACTCCCAGATCATGACCTGACCTAAAGGCAGATACCTAACTGACTGGGCCACCCAGGCATCCCTGTTTTAATTTTTTAAACATTTGAGGTCTAATCTATTGGCTTCCAAACATGCAAAGAGAAGATTTCCTTTTGACACTCCTCAATCTCACACATACACAAAACCACACACATTTCTCTTCTCAATTATAGCACAATTTTTAGCTAGATCAAAAGTTAGTGTTTCCATGACTACAAGCTACCAAGGATGCTGTGCTGAGTCATCTTCTTCAGGACAGAAGAACTTAGCCTCCAACTGCTGGAAGTGCCCTTGGCAGACCCCTCTCCCCCCAGCAGCCTGTTTTGGAATTGGTTCAACTTCCGGGAGCTGCCTTTTCCACAGTCACAACCCCTTCCCAGAGCAGCGTCATTCAATGACTGTTCAAGATGGTGGTAAAAGCTCTCCCTGCAACTTGGGATGATTCTCAGCTTTCGAGTTCCCTATGGAGTCAGCTGAGGTCTTGGTCATGGCCAGATTCCCCCTCTGTGCCATCCTGCTTCCTTTCTTTTCTTCCTTCCCACAGGTGTCGATCTCAAGAGTACTCCCTATTAAGGCTTCTGCCTGCTGATCTCTGTCTCCAAGTTACCTTCCAAGTAGCCCAACCTAGGACAGCTGAAACTAGAAATGGTCTGAGAAAGCAGATGCTAAGATGGGCTATGGGAGCTGGATCACCTGCCATCGGGTTGGCAGGACCACTCCATCGGTGGAAAGGGGAGCACACACAGCACAAGGGAACAAACCAGTTGTGAAATTCTCACTGGTGGTAGCCAACGCTGTATCAGACATTTGAGCAATATGGGGAAAATAGCAACTAGAAGAACAATAGTGGTGGCTATTACTAAACTCAATGAATGGTCAGGAAAAAGATAATGAAAGACTAAGAGTGACTGATGGACTTCAAAAATTATAGAAATGTGAAAGCCAAAGGTCTCCCAGGTAGCATGCGAAGAATCTTTCTTCTCCTGCAGCAGAAACACAAAGAAAGCTGAAGAAGAGGCCCTAGCCCATGGCAGTGGCAGGAGCTAGGAAGGAAGCCATGGGCCAGAACTCAGGTGCTGAACCCAAGTAGGCATTACATTCCTTTGGAGAAGAAGTGCTTATTTGGAGCTCCTGGAATACAGGCTTGACACTCTGTCAAGAACTCTAGGAGATGGTACAGGCATGCTCTTAGTATGGTCCCAACAAGCATGGAAGAAGCAATGATCTGCATTGAGTGAGGGTTAAATGCCAGAATTACCCTGGCAGATGGTAGAAGAAAGGTCAATGGCTCAGAAATGTGGGCATGCAAGGCAGATATACCATCTGAGGCCTTGATGACTGTGCTCCATTGGATGGTCCAGAGGACACATGATTCACCAAAGCAATCATGGAATGTGCTAGGGAGAGGAGCACCAAGAGCTCCAAGAGTTCAGGGCTGTCTCTCCTCTGGGGACCAGAGATGAAGTTCTGTCTTCACACAGCTGGGCTCACTGACAGCAATGAGAATGACAGGACAACTCCCCCCTTTCCTCTATCATCCCCCCAACCCCCCACCCCCATAAGAGGCCAGTTGGTAGCACTTAACCATAAGTCAGGTGGTTGCAATTATTGTAATGAATGGTAGGTTTGTAGTGGCAGCAAGGTGCCCTGGCCTACATAGAGCTAGGGAGATGGTTAATAAATTCAGTGTTCCTAGGGGCAAACACATGAGTAGCCCCCCCCCCCCGCCCCCAAAGGTACTACTTAACCTGTACGAACAAAAGAAATCAAAGGTGGATGTTGAAGGCAGTCATTCCCAGTGAAAAGTCAGGATATCCTGCCCATTTTCCAGAACCAAGCCAGTTTTGGGACCCAGAACCCATCAAGTGAAAGAGACCACATAGCCAAGAAGACACGAGTACTCACAGTAATGAGTTTCTGGTCCTTCCCCAAAAGATCCAGGGCCATTTACTTAGGTAACTCTACACTGAGGAAAGAGGAAGATCCAAATATTTTGAGGACTGTTGGACACAGTGTCCAGGCTGATGTTAATACCCAGAGCCCAGGAATAGCATCATGTTACCCTGTTTGAGTAGGGCCAAGGCCAATGTCACAGAAGTGTGTGTGACCTCTGCAGTCACACAGGATTTCACATCTAGAAGATTCTAATTGTAGTTTAATTCCTGGCTTAAGACCCAGATGCTGCCCTTTAAAAACTTCTAATATTATCTTGAATAAGGTGCCCTATACTATCAGTTTGTGCTGGGTGGCCCCTGTGGGGTTGCATGAGGAATGGAGTTCTGGCTCAGGTGTGGCTTACAGTGCATCTGTTGGCTCTACAGACCCATCTGTAGGATTTCTCGGTCTCTCAAGGTACACTTGGAATACATATGCCCAGTAATTGAATCAGCCCCACACTGCCTCCATGGCCTGTGGGATAAGAGTTATCAT
This sequence comes from Lontra canadensis, assembly GCF_010015895.1. Lineage (NCBI taxonomy): Eukaryota > Metazoa > Chordata > Mammalia > Carnivora > Mustelidae > Lontra > Lontra canadensis. The sequence goes on from NW_022631008.1 coordinate 23,389,607, forward strand.
AGTGAAGACAGCCAAATGGAGAGCTCTGAAACTTCCACTCTCCTACGTACACACACACACACACACACACACACACAAGCACACACAGTCAAGATTATAAACCAAAAACAATACTGCATCACAGAGGGTCTAGCAGAAATTAGTGCCACTCTTAAAAATTTAAAAGAAGCAAAGGTATTCAGTGGACCTCATAAGATTTCCATTTAATTCACCAGTCTGTCTTTTGCCAAAAACAAAAAAACAATTTTAATGGAAACAGTGTACTATTTAAACAAGAAATAGCCCTGAGAACAGCTACTGTGCCAGATGTGGTCTCTTTGCTAGACCACATATAAATGTTGCCAACTGTCCAAACGATCCCTCTTTTTCTTTTAAGGTCTAGACTCTCCGTGGAACCTTACACTGAATTGATTTTTTTTTTTTAAGATTTATTTATTCATTTTAGAGAGAGAGCATGAGTGGGAGCGGCAGAGGCAGAGGGAGAGAGCATCTCAAGCAGACTCTGTGCTGAGTGTGGAAACTGACACGGGGCTCAATCTCACGGCCCTGAGATTATGATCTGAGCGGAAACCTGCCCAGCAAAGGGCCTATACTCTTATGATTGTTAATGACTTGAGGGCACCTGGGTGGCTCACTCAGTTGGGCTGCCAACTCTTTGTGGCTCAGGTCATGATCTCCAGGTCGCAGGATCAAGTCCCTTATCAGGCTCCGAGCTGGGCAGGGAGTCCGCTTGAGATTCTCTCTCTCCCTCTGCCGCTCCCCACCCCTGTACTAGCTCCCTCTCTCTCTCTCTAAAAGAAATAAACTGGGGCGCCTGGGTGGCTCAGTCGTTAAGCATCTGCCTTCAGCTCAGGTCATGACCCCAGTGTCCTGGGATTGAGCCCCGCATTGGGTTCCCTCCTCGGCAGGAAGCCTTCTTCTCCCTCTCCCACTCCTACTGCTTGTTTTCCCTCTCTGTGTCTGTCTCTGTCAAATAAATAAATAAAATCCTAAAAAAAAAAAAAAAGGAAAGAAAATTAATCTTTAAAAAACAAAATGGAAAACACAATTTCAAAAAAAGAAAAGAGTACAGGCCTTTCATTTTGCAGGATGACCATCAACCTGGGTGTGTCCAGTGTTTCCCCATGACCAGACTTGAGCCATGGACTCTTAGAAATACTACGGAAATGGGGCTCTGCTCTTTCTTGGTGTCTTACATCAGGCACACAACATCAACTCATTCCACTACTGGTGATAGTTACCATGGTCCCCTGTCATTTGGTGTCTGCCAGTTTCCTCCACTGTAAAGTCCTGAATTCCCTCTCAGTCTTGATTGGCATTTTGTGTGGAGACAGTCTGAGTACATCAATAGCTCTTCTACCACCAGCCTTGGTATCTGTTGATGACCTTGTCTGTATCATCCACCTCCGACTGGGGGGCCAGCCAGTGATTATCTATTTCTGTCATTCCTTCTCCATCATTAGCTGATATTCTACTAAAAGGAAGAACTTTCCCTCCCCCCCTTATTTGCTTATATCAGTATGGATTCAGGGCCTTCTATTTTAATCACGGGTCATAATCCTATACGTTTGTTATCTATTTTTATGCTCAAACTATCCCCATTTGGGCTAGAGGACACATTCAAGATGGCTCCCATTTTCTTTTTCATGCTTTGAGCATTTATTTTCTGGCATAACAGGATACTGCTCTACACCTAGCCCAGTAGAGAATAGTATTTAGAAACCAAGATCTGGGAAGGGAAGCTTCACATACGATGTTCTTGACATTTTTTATGTGTTCCCTACAATATTTCGGTTTTCTCTAAGTTCCTTCTTTCTTCTTTTTTTTTTTTTCTTTCGTACTGGAAGTCTTCTTAAAACACCTAGCCTTCCTTGGCTGTCTGTTTCATGGTAGCAAGGCACTGAAAACATGATTAGAAGCAAACAGAGTAGGGGTTGTGGGGAGATGACTGACTGATAGACTTTAGGGTTTACTGTGGTCTGGCCAGGTCAATTCATTACATCTGAATGACAACAGATTTTTTTTTTTTCCTTTTTGTGGTTTGATTAGTTTTTCACCAGATGAATCCTCCAGCTCCTGCCTGGAAAACACACACCTAGATGCCAGTGTTTTTGAGTGGAATTGAGCAAGGGGCTAGAATTCCACTGACTTTATTAGATTTGTACGTAATACCCACATTCAGTATGAAACCTTCATCCTCAACTGTGCCTGTTGTCTCTGAGCCTGGAGTCTCCCAGACTCAGCCTCTTCAAAGAAGGAATCGCTACTGGAGGGATGTAGAGCAGCTAATCCACCTGTTACACAGAGGGTCAGCCAAAATCCTGTCTTCTGCTTGCTACCTCTAGGTCCTGAGTCTTTGGGGTATTCTCTGGCCAGGATAAGCCTGCTTTTGGGCTTTGCCTAGAGATAATTTCGGAGTTTTCTTATTCCCTAAATCAGTGGTTATCAATAGGGGACATTTTGTTCCCAGGGGGCATGAGACAATAAGTGGTAACATTTTTGGTCATCACGGCTGGGGAGCAGACACTCCTGGATTCTAGTGGGTAGGGTCCAGGGTCACTGCTAAATATCTTCCAGTGCACAGGACAGCCCTCTACGACAAAATATTATCTGGCCCCCGATGTCAACATCACTGAGGTTGAAAAATCCTACCCTAAATCATTCAGTTCAAATACTGCCAGCGCCTAGTTTTTTAAAGCTACTTCATTTTTTTTCCTTTCATTCTCTTTGTTTTTGTGCTTTTATGCCTTTTAAAAATCCTTTACTGTCATTTAAGACTTATCTCCAGCAGGAGGGATAGTAAACTTAATGGCTTATTTGGCACATTATCCAGAACTCTGTTGGTGGAATTTGAATTATATTTGTTGAAAATATTTCAATTTCTGTCTCAAGTGTTGATACACAGGTGCATGTTCAGTGTTATGAAGAATGTGTCACCCCAAGAGTGAAACAGAAGGCACATGGAATCAGGTAGGAATGGACTTTGGGTCTCAGGGAACATTCCATACCATTGGTTTAAAGGTAAGCAGTTGGTTCTTTTTTTTTTTTTTTTAAGATTTTTATTTATTTATTGAGAGAGAGGCAGTGAGAGAGAGCATGAGCGAGGAGAAAGTCAGAGGAAGAAGCAGACTCCCCATGGAGCTGGGAGCCCGATGAGGGACTCGATCCCGGGACTCCGGGATCATGACCTGAGCCAAAGGCAGTCATCCAACCAACTGAGCCACTCAGGCATCCCAGTTGGTTCTTTTTTTTTAAGAAAGAAGTGAACAAACAGAAGTTGCAGTCAACCATAATTGCACACTCTCAGTTGAGATGTATAACTACTTTTTAATCCTCACAGAGGTTGACCAGAACTTTTGTAAAGGACATTTAGCCCGCCCTGCCACTTCATACGTTGTTTTTTAAAACTTAAAATGCTTTCCTAGGAGTTACTGACATTTCTCATCAATAGTTCAGGGCAGTCAAGTTTGCTTACGCTGAAGCTAAATTACACAGAACTTACTGCATTTACTCCGAATCTTAAAACACAAGCCCCAGAAGCCAGAAATAAAGATGATTTTAAGGAACTAAGTCTAACCATACAGGATGGGGATTCTGGTTTGTTCTCAGACCCTGTTCTCACGATAGGGATGGACCCTCCATTCTCTAAAAGCTCTGCCTGTCAACAGAAGCTTTTGGACATAGTAGTTTATTTTGGTCTTTTATTCCACAACCTATTTAAAGGTATATCATTTGCATGAAGTGCCTGATCCATTAATAAACGCATTTACTTATTTACATAGAATCAAAAGTGGTTTTGCAGAGTCTAATTAGAAATGCTCTGGACCAGAAAACAACTTCAAAAACACATAGTTTTATCATTGTTACTTTTCCAGTAGACTTTGGGAAATTAAGATAAAGGAAGGAAAAAATTCCCCGTTGAAAAAGTTACAAAGGACATGAGGAGAAGGAAAGGAAAAGTGATGTGGGGGGGGGGAATCATAGGGGGAGATGAACCACAAGAGACTGTGAACTCTGAGAAAGAGGGTTTCATTGGGGGGATGCGGAAATGGGTGAGCCTGGTGACGGGTATTAAGGAGGGCATGGGTTGCATGGAGCACAGGGTGTTGTACGCAAACAATGAATCATGGAACGCTATATCAAAAACTAATGATGTACTGTATGGTCACTAACATAACACAATGAAAAATTTAAAAAAAAAAGAAAAAGTTATGCAAAAAACTCAAAAACTGTGGTAATAAGAATGAATTTTGCACACATGTTAAACTATCTTCCTCTACTCTTCACCTCCACAAGCAGAGAAGGCAGTATGGACAGAACTGTGTCCCCCCCCCCCCGCCCGGCCCCCAGAATTCATACGTTCTACCCTAGAATCTCACTGTATTTGGAGATAGTGTCATCTAATTAAGGTCAAATGACATCACGTGGGTGGCCCTAATCCAATGTAACTGGTGTCCTTATAAAAAGGAAGAGCTACCAGGAGAGCACAGAGGGATGACCATGTGGGTCCACAGCCAGAGGGCAGCCATGGGCAAACCAGGGAGAGAGGCCACAGAAGCACCCACCCCCACCAGCCCCTTGATCTGAGACTTCAAGCCTCCAGCACTGTGAGGAAAGATATTTCTGTTGTTTCCAGCCACTCAGTCTGTGGTGTTTTGTTACATCGGCCCAAGCAGATTAATATACAAGGCAAAAGAATATCACATACAACATCTCCCTGAAGAACGATCCAGACCTTCCCCTTGATGAATCCCCTTCATTCAGCAATCTTACACAGCACAAGAAGATCTATCTAGAGAAGTTCAGTAACTGCTGAATGATTAAACTTAGAGCCTGGCTATTTACAATCAATGCTGTCTTCCCAAAGGTTACATCTTCAAGGTTCATGTCCAATACACACGTGTTCTCCGTCCCGGTTCTCTGGTAATACTCTCCTGAGTTACTCCACGGCTCCCTAATTGGTTTCTGTTTTCCAAGTGCCAGTTTTCTGATGAAAGCTGTTTACAGCCTCACCACTTTGGGCAGAGGAGGGGGCGGGAGGGAGACTGACTGTTGACACAAGCTGTTTCTAAGAAGCTCAGCTCTTGTTTTCCCTGGGTACAGTCTGTGATGGGAGAAGAATCCAAACGGACAAACTTAGGAAACAAAATAGAAAATTCCCGGCTGGGTGATATTCACGCATCATCCAGCAACCGTGGCTTGAGCTCCCACTCTGCGCCCTGTTCTGAGCCAAGCCCTGAGGGCAGAGCCAAGAAGGAGTTAACATTCGAGTTCAGTGTGATGTCTTAATTAGTGAACCCCAAGGCTAATGCTGCTTTCAAGTGAGGCTGTGTGCATTTCTTAAAAAGCTTACGTTCCGAGGGTACTGTAGAGAGAACCTGGAGATGAGAAAGAAGGAAGTGGTGGGGGGGTCAGGTTGAAGAGGCAGAGGCAGGGGCAGATGGGGGCTAAGGAAGAGGCAACCTCCATGAATGGAAGGGGCCCCGACCTTCTCTCAGCTGTAAACAAAGGGCAGGCCCCAGCTCTGTTGAGAGGCTGACACCTCTTCTGTGACAGAAAGCCTTGCTGTTCATGGGCTCCACTGGCCCTCTAGGAAGGAGAGGAATTCAGAAGGCAGACCCAAGCTCTCTGGTTCTGGGGCAAGAGAGGAAAACACTGATCCATAAATTGCAAGCTCCACCTGAGCAACCACAGTAAAGGCCTTCCAGTGGCCCTACACTAACCTCAGACTTGCCCCGTGGCAACCCCACTACACCCCCAACAGTGGGGACAGAAAGCATGCCCAAACCATAGCCAGGGTCAACCAAACCAAAAGCTGGTTCTTTGGGAAAATGTCCAGATCTACCCACATGGAAAATAATCGGCCCACAGAAAATTAAAGGCTTTACTGCTTTAGGAAACAGAGCAATAGATGGAAAAATTGAGAGGAAAAAATGCTAATGGTCAGTGATGAAGAGTGACCATGGAAATAAACTTATTAGAGGTCTGACCCGGAGCCTTTGTCACTGTTGGGTTCTGCCAGCGTGCATGCTAGTTTGAAAGCCTGATAGGAGTTCAGTGGATCTGACCTGGTGCTGGAAGGAAGAGATTACTCAAATTGTCCAAAAATGACAGCCTCCAGGGATCCTTGTGGGGTAGAGGGCCTGTTCTGTTACTTCCTAGTTTGAACCTTTGAACGCTGAACTTCCTGTCCTTGTCATTCATCTGTTGCCCCAGAGAACCAAGCTTCCTGATATTCATGCCCTTTTGAGTCCCCTCCCCTTAAAGCAGGGCTGGTCCTGGGACGGCTTGGACTGATAAAATATGGTGGAAATGACATTCTGGGACTTGTGAGCCCAGGTACAAAGAAGGTCTGGAAGCTTCTACTTTTGCATTTTGGAGAGGCTGGCCACCTGTAAGAAGTCTGATCACTTTGAGTCCATCATGATGGAAACCCAGGTTAGCCACAGGAAGAGGCCACATGGAAAGAGGATGCCTGGCAAGCCCCAGCTGATGTGCCAGGCATATAAGCAAGGAGGCTATCTTGGAAAGTTCTGCCATGTTATGTCATATGGAGCCATGTGGAGCAGAGATGGGACACTTCTGTCAAGCCCTGCCCAAGTAGCAGAATTATGAGTAAATAATTGTTGTTGTTTAAACCACTAAGTTTTGCAGTGGTTTGTTATAGTCACTGAAAACCAAAATATCTCTCTTCACCAAGTCATTTATTTCAGTCACTTCCTTCTAAGACCTAGGTTAGGTCAAGTCATCTGCTCTGCAACTTACCCGACAAACTCAAGACAGTGTTTAAGTCACCTTATTTTAGAACATGATACAGTGTTTAGATTATACAGTCCTATGCCTGCTCTTGGTCGGTTTTATAAATTCACTTGTCCTGAAAATTAATCATGATAATGGCTAATGTTGAGCAACAAGGACCAGGCTCTATGGTTGGGAATAATATTGTCCCCATTTTACAGATGAGGAAACTGCGGCACAGAGGTTAAATACCTTGCCCAGATGTGGTTCTATAAAACATGCTTCCAAATTTGCTCGTCATTTTCTAGCTTGGGGGACATGCACTCAGAGCTTTAGATGCCGAAAAGGAAGCTGATGTAGAGAGAAGAGCATTGCATCTACATTCCAGGCAAGAGGAAGCAAGAAGGAAAGACATTCGACTAAGAGACACAGGAAACTGTGGTACATTGTATGGGACCAACACAGTCCTATAGATTCGGGGATAATGACTGGGCCAGTTCTGTGCTATGTGGGTTTGTGGTGTGTATAAGGGAAAAATAAACCAGGAAGCCTTAAAAAAAGCAAAAAAGCACCCCTTTGACTTTGGAGGGTTCCCAAACCCAGTTGCACATGGGATGACTCTACTTTGATCGGAATGCACACGAGATGGGCTGCTGTTTTTTGCTTTTATTTTTGCAACAAGCTTTCTCTTATTTGAACTGACCTGGATGGGTGTCTGCCTTATGTAATGGAAAGATCTCTGGCTAAGGCCCCCTCCAAAAGGCCACGTCTAGATGACCAAAGGACGTGGACATAAAATAAGATATTTTAAAATATATTTATTGGGTCTGCAAATTTTCTCCTCAGTGAAACATAGGTTTCCTGACAATTTTATATTAGGAGAGAAATGAAAGACCATGCCAGGAAACATGAAGTTCTCGGGAAGTAATTTGGTTATAAACATATTTCCTTAATAAGATACAATTGGATTCTAACTCTCATTACCTTTTGACAAGAACAGTAAGACACTGGTTATTTAGTAAACAATTCATGAAGGTTTCTCCAACGTTCACAGCCCAGGAGGGTACACAGCAGATGAGCATCCATCCTCGTTGTACTGATGGGGCTGAACTCTAAGGGGTTGGAGAATGTCTAAGATTCCAAGGGCAGGAAGTCAGAAGCTGGCCTAGTCTCGGGCTCCCAAGTCCAGTGCTCTTGTACCAATGTGCGCTTTGCCATGCTGCCCTTTTCACTCATGTAGGCATCAAGGAGACGTCTTTCTGACCACACAGATCTCCAGGTTCCATTAGAGCCTCTCCAGAGGGAAGTGTTTTATAGAGGTCACCATAATATCACAGTCAGTTAGGGAGCTCTTCAAATATAATGCTTATCATAAAGTCATTTGCTTGCAGATGTTCCCTTCTATGACCAAAAATTTCAGGGCTCTGAAGAGCATTCCAGTGTTGAACTATTTTATTGAATCTACTTCTATCAAGATTACAAAGATCACTTGAACTCCCATTCTTACAACAAAGGTGACCAGATAATCAAACTTTTTGGCACGGCATTCAAATGGGACAGCGGGGTCATCTTTATTCACTTCCCGTGGACATCATGAAACATTAATGTGTAAGCTCACACCTGCCTTCTGCTCATAAAGTGGAAAGGTCAGTGTGCCCCTTATGCAGCCATCACCCCCTCAAAAAACCAAGAGGCTCATTCAATTTTTGTATCCCTCAGAAATGTTTTCTACTTTAGATTGCAATTGGAAAACTTGGGACTCTTGGTTAAGCTCCAACAGAAATTTAAATGTGAGAAAATTTCAAGAGGATTTCACAAAAGGAATGAGCCAAAATGGCAGTTCCAATGGCACACCGACCTTCCAAGTTTAATGTGGGAAGGTCATGTGCCATTCTGCAGCCGTTTTTCCAAGTCTGCTTTCCAGTCAGGTACGCCACCCTTCCAACTCCTCTTCACTAGCCCTATGACTGGATCCTACACAACTCAGGCAAATGCCAAAGAGGCTGTGGCCTGGAGGGCTGCTGGACCTGCCAGGCCTGCCAACCTGCACCCTACAGGTTTTTATTTGTTTTATTTTATTTTAATTTTTTAAAAGATTTTATTTATTATTTATTTGACAGAGATCACAAGTAGGCAGAGAGGCAGGAAGAGAGAGAGGAAAGGAAGAAGGCTCGCTGCCGAACGGAGAGCCCGATGCGGGGCTCGATCCCAGGACCCTGGGGTCATGACCTGAGCCGAAGGCAGAGGCTTTAACCCACTGAGCCACCCAGGCAACCCTTATTTGTTTTATTTTAAAGATTTATTTATATTCATTTGAGAGAGAGAGAACACACGAACAACATCAGGGAAAGGGCAGAGGGAGAAGGAGAGAAGCAGGCTCCCTGCTGAGTGCAGAGCCTGATACAGGACTCCACCTCACAACCCTCAGATCATGACCCTGAGATCATGACCTGAGCTAAAAACCAAGAGTCGGAAGCTCAACAAACTGAGTCCCTAGAGGTTCTGTCGCTGCCTGGCCCTCTGTCTCTGCTAGATGTGAGCAAGGAGTGGCCCAGAAGCACATAGGTTCCCATCTCATGAGGACAGAACAGTCCACTGTCCATGGAACTCGCACCTTGGGAGAGAACAGAGAAGACGGTCACACCTGACAGTCCGTGACACCACATGATGGCAGCTTACTTCTCAGCCTATTTCTCTGCTTTGTCTTTTTTGGTTTTGATCACAAATTAAAAGTAGGATATTGTTAAGACATAAAAGTACACTGTCTCCTTTGTGACAATTGTCAACAACCTAGAAAGTCTTTAGATCTTTAGATTTGTGCAAATTTTGAAAAATCACCCACAATTTAGTGTATTTGTTTGAATAAAAAAAAAACCTTGGGGCGCCTGGGTGGCTCAGTTGTTAAGCGTCTGCCTTTGGCTTGGGTCATGATCCCGGAGTCCTGGGATCGAGCCCCACATCGGGCTCCCTGCTCAGCGGGAAATCTGCTTCTTCTTCTCCTATTCCCTCTGCTTGTGTTCCCTCTCTTGCTGTCTCTCTCTCTGTCAAAATAAATAAATAAAATCTTTAAACAAAAAACAAAAACAAACCAACAAACAAAAAGCCTTCCTGGAAGGATCCAATCTGATTTATATTTACTTTTTTTTTTTTTTTAAGATTTTAGTTATTTTTTTGACAGAGATCACAAGTAGGCAGAGAAGCAGGCAGAGAGGGAGGAGGAAGCAGGCCCCCAGCTGAGCAGAGAGCCCAATGAGGGGCTTGATCCCAGGACCCTGAGATCATGACCTGAGCCAAAGGCAGAGGCTTTAACCCACTGAGCCATCCAGGCGTCCCTATATTTACTTTTAAATAGATGTAATGAATTATCAATCAAGATAATCCCCTTGGACTCAGAATATCTGTGCTTTAATCTTAAGACCTAATTTAACATCAAGATTTTCTTTTGCCACCAAAGTAAATTCTTCAAAGTGAGTCCATGCTCTCATTTGTCTAACTCTCCCTGTGGGCCTCTGGGCTCCCATCAATTCGCCTTGACACTGAAAGCCAGTAACAGTGGTGAATAAATACCAGGCCTCTTTTTCCAGCTTTAACCGCATTTCCTAATTCTGCCCCAAACTCTGCCAACAGAGTGGGCTCTTAGGGAACGAAGACTTTTCTTTTGTTCTCTTAAGACTCTACTGACAACTCTTCTTAATGGATCTCAGGGTCGGTCTTAAGTTCGAGCCCCACACTGGGTGTGGAGCCTACTAAAAAATAAAATATATTGGCGCGCCTGGGTGGCTAAGTCGTTAAGCATCTGCCTTCAGCTCAGGTCATGATCCCAGGGTCCTAGGATCAAGCCCTGCATTGAGTCCCTGTTCAGAGGGGAGCCTGCTTCTTCCTCTCCCACTCCCCCTGCTTGTATTCCCTCTCTTGCTGTTTCTCTCTGTGTCAAATAAATAAATAAAATCTTTAAAAATAAATAAATATATATATATATAGCCAACTTCAGAATATTCTTGTCATTCACTGTCTCGTTTCCACACAAGCTTCTTCTCAGAGAGTCAGAGAGGACAAAAAAAATTATGACAATAATAATAATAATGATAAATTTTTTAAAAATCACAAATCTGTTCACATACTGATTAATACAACTCTTTTTAGAGCCATGAAGGAAGGTACAACCTCTGGATGTGAAAGGGACTGTGCTAGGTCCGTTTTTGTTATGTTCTGTGAAACCTTGGCACAGTTGCCATTTGGGGCCAGATACTTCTTGGTTCTGGGGCTGCCCTGTGCCCTGCAGATGCTAAGTAGCTTCCCTGCCTTCCACCACTATTTGCCCGTAGCATCTCACACACACGCATCTCAGGATGACAACCAAAAATATCTCCAGGCATTAAAAATGCCCCCTGAAGAGCACACTGTTTGCCACTGAAATCTGCTACACTTGGTATATGGAGGACAAGGCCGATGGGACTTCTCTTGCATGGCTTTCCTGGAATTCTTCTGAAGACTGAACCCTGGTTTACCTGCAGTAACTCTATTCATGTCGAGTTTCACAATAAAATGTATGCACATTTCCCATATGACACACCTTTTAGTAAGTGCTCACCACCCGTTACTTCCTTAAATCCTGACAAGCCTGAATGGTAACCCCAATGGTGAATAAATCCCCTATTTATAAGATGAGACTTGGACCAGTGAAGTGACCTGCCCAAGGTCACACCGAGGCTTGGCAGCGGCAATCCCTCTCAACCCCCACGCTCTGCCGGCTTGTTTCTGCGGACCCTAACGTCGACAGTTAGGGTTCACCGTGCTGGCAAACTCAAAACAGATTTGGTGGGGATAATGGTTTCTGAAAACTCTTCAAGTCTGTATGAGTCTGTTTCCTTTCATTTCATATGCTTTTTATAAACACCAGGGGAGCAATAATCATTCGAGCAGTTGAATTGAGTTAGCAGGGTGAAATCTACTTTTTTTCAGGCTTGAAATTACAGTGAATCATTTGCCATTCTGACTGAATTACAGTTCCTCCCTGCCCCTGCCACCACCTCTCTCCTCTCCTATGGCTCCTATGGCACTCTGTTTCTCTCTTAATTTTCCAAACAATAAGATTGTATTTTATACTTAAGATATTACTCTAAGGGACAATAACAGGGGCGCTGCATAGCCAAACGCTCAGAAAAAAAATCAAGCAAATCAAGAAGGGAAGAAAGAGAGGGAGAAAAGGAAACTGAGAATACAAATATTTTCCAGAACCCTCGATATTAAAGCTTGAAAAACAACAGTGCTTTGCAAAATACCACGTTCCATTGTTAGTTTGAAAAAAACGTTGGGACGCACGCTGGGTGCCCCAACGGGTAGGGAAGAGGTGTTGGCTGGCTTTGGAAACCACACCCAGGGGGTCAGAGCCAAAACCTTGAGGCTCAGGCTTTTCTGATATGGGTAGAAAGTAAAAGTATGAAAGAATCTTTTTTTTTTTTTTTAAATCAATAATCTTTCTCACCTTTCTCAGGGCACCAGGAAACATTTTGGGTCTGCTGTCCCTCAGAGGATAAGCCCTGCCTGGTGTCACGAAGTGACATTAAGACACTAATTTGCAAGGGTGGTGTGGGTAGGTGATGCTACTGCCTTGTGATTACCTGGGAGTCCCCCACCCCCACCCCCGCCACATGCCCAGCTGGATCCACACCCTTCCGTTATCTGGGCGCTTACCTGTGATCTCAGCTGAAACAAATATTGGGAATAGCTAGCTGTGGATGGTTTACAGAACACGATTAAAATATGAATCACATTTACAACTTGAAAGCACTGTTTTAAAGTCAGTTTTAATCATGGCTTTCCCTGTTCCTTTCCGAAAGCAGGGACCTAGCCAAGAGCTTGGAGTGCATGAAGAAGGTGTAAGGCACCACCTTTCCCGAAGGAAAAACCTGGTTGCAAGTCTTCTCCAACTCCTTTTGCCACATGAGACCATGAGCACAGAACTCTCTGAGGGAACAGGCATAAGAATTTTAATCTGCTTCAGTTTAGATAGAATTTAGTATTTTTCAAACGGCAAATTGCAACCTTTTGGAGATTAATAAAATCAATTCCATAAGCTGCAAAGAGCATTTTTTTAAAAAAGCACCTGACTCCATGCCGGGTCTCGTTCGAAGCTTTGCAATATGAGAGCATATCCAGTAAAGGAAACCTTGAGTTGTCCTGTCTGGAGGAAGGCATTCTCTCCAGAGAAACCGGTCACAGCCGGGTTTAGAGGCTTGAAGAAGTTTCCTATCCATTTCAAGAACTCACTAATCCAGGGGTGACCAAGTCTTTCCCTACGGATCTAACAGAATCTGCTTATAAAGTCACACTTAGCCCATCACCTTCTTCCCCACCACAAGTGCAGAGAGACAAATGGGCTTAGAGTACATTTTTCTAATTGTGGGTTCTTTGAAAAAAGGTTTTTTATAGTCAAATATCTGAGAGACACTCTATCGTGAGGTCCTCCCATAGATTCCCAGTGCATATGAACCCATACAAGAATAAAGGTTAACCGCTGCTTAACCTGATCGAGCCCACACATATCTGCTCTCGGGCCCTTTATTAAACAACTTCTACGAACAGTTCCAGGACCCTAGACCAAGCCCTTAGCCTGCCGGCTACTCCCTTTGATGGCACTCCCCATTTACTGCCGCCTAGCGCTCCGTGTAGGCACACCTGCCATCCCCTGGAGGTCCTCAGCTTGTTCCTGATGGAGACGGAAGTACGGTTTGCCAAATTACCTACTGGAAATTAGGGTCTCTTAATGGCGGGGGCTTGGTCACGATGACCATATTTCAGTTTTCATCGAGAGGAGGATTTTCCACTCTAGGCTGACTTCTACCATTACTGCTTCTGGACTTGAACTGAAACTAGGTGTTGGTCTCTTGATACCGGTGGGTGAAGTCTGTTTACTGGCTTCGAGATGATCTTCTATTTCTTTTCGTCCTTCTTCACTGGGGTGCTGCTGTGCTAGGAAGAGTGACCGAAGCACCTACCTGTGTGCGTGGGGCTGTGAACTCAACCGTCCGGGCGCTGGCTTTTTTTATGTTCACATCTGAGATGAGCTGCCCTGGCCAGGGCCCGTGGACCCTCCCTGCAATTCATTCATGGACTGGGTTCATATACTGCTGCAAAGTCATCAACACTGTAGCCTGTCCATTAGAAACAGGTGCCCAGAGAGGAAATGTTTCATATTTTCCGTGCAGCATGGACTCTACCAGACAGGGTTTCCAATAAAACAGAGTCTGTTGATACAGTTAAATCATAGGCCAAGTTTCTTCATTTCCCTTTTGCCTCAGGAGGGTGTCTGCTTGCTGGCTCATGGACAGCTTCTCTTTGGCCCCCCCCGCACCCCGTATTTTTGGTGCCACCATGCTGCTACTCCTGGGTAACAACGTAGTTCTTATTCCCCTCCTGTGTCAGCTGGTTTAGGCTATGTGAAAGCTAGTCTTTCTTTTTTTTTAATTATTTTTTTTTTAAGATTTTATTTCTTTGAGAGAGAGAGGGAGAGCACGAGCAGGGGGAGGGGTAGAGGGAGAAGCAGACTCCCTGCTGAGCAGGGGAGCCAGACAGGAGACCAGATCCCAGGCAGACACCCAACGGACGGAGCCACCCAGGCGCCCCGAAAGCTACTCCTTTTAACTAACACTTCCTTATCATTTCAGAAACCCTGCTTCCCAGCAACCATTGCTTGCTGACTGTAGTAGCTGTTTTCTGCCCCCAGGAAGAGTTCAGATGACACACCCACCCATTGAGAGCCAATGTTGGCAGGAGACTTGAGGGACAACTACGCACCCCCAGGGCCAGAAGTGAGTGGTGCCACTGCCTCCTCCCTCCCCCCAGCCCCTAGTTCCCATTTTCTCTTTGTTTTCATTTCTATTTGTTTTCTTCCCTCACATTTCAACAGCTCCAGTGAAATAAGCCGGATGTGAATACCTTTTTTTTTTTTTTAAGATTTATGAGAGAGAGAGAGAGAGAGCATGAGTGGGAGGAAGAAGCAGACTTCCCATGGAGCAGGAAGCCCAATGCGGGACTCTACCCCCAGAACCCCAAGATCACGACCTGGGCCAAAGTCAGATGCTTAACCAACTGAGCCACCCAGGCGTTCTGGATGTGAATATTTTATAAGTTGATAGGCTCTAATCATCACGGTACCAAATTCTGCACGTCCCTGCAAAGTGAGGCCTGGCTCTCTGAAGGTTGCATTTGTTCATTTTACCACTAAGTACGGGCTGTTGACTATGAATCAGATAGTTCTAGACTCTAAGGAAACAGCAGTGACGTAAGCCCTGCCCTGTGCTTCCACACTAATGAGGGAGGCAGATAATAGACAAAATAAAATATATAGAATGTTAGTGATAAGTGTTCAGGAAAGAAAGTAAAGCCTGAAGGTGGGAATGGAAGTCTGGGGGCTACAGTGGGGGTGGAGATTCAAGGAGGATGACCAGGGAAGGCTGCTTTGACAAGATGGTATCTGTGCAAAGCCTGAGAGTAGAGGAAAGCTTGGGGGTCGGGGTGAACCTTCTAGGCCAAGGGTCCAGCTGGTGCCAAGTCCCTGGGAGGGGATATGCCTGGCAAGGCCTGGACGGAGTCAGAGGGCTGACATGAAGTTTGAATGTCTATGAAATGCCTGGCATACAGATGGCACTTAGTATGGTAGCTCTAATGATGGCAGTCAGTCGTCAGATGTTTGTGGCTTGAGGAACGTAAGCAGGTGCAATGGTCATCTGTCCCACTAGGCCCAAGTCTCTTGCCTGGCCTCAAGAAGAGAGTTTAATGACAAAGTGTGGCCCAGCATGCATCCCACCCTTAGCTTTTCCCCTTCTGTGGAGTCATAAGGCCACTGGCCCCCAGCAAAAAAGATGTTGCTGAGCAGACCTCCCTTGCCAACCACAGGCCAGTAGTCCTCGAAGTGTCCCCAGGGCAGCAGCAGCAACACTAGGAATATGCTAGAAATGCCAAATCTCAAGCTGCACCCAGATCTACTGAATTGGAGACTCTGGGACAGGGCTCAGAGGTCAATGTCTCACAGGCCCTCCAGGTAATTCTGCTGCATGCTGGAGTTTTCCAATCACCACCCAGAGTTTCTGTTCAGAAGGTCTCCCAGGGTGGAGAAGGCTTCACTAGGTCATTCAAGTCACCTCCTCTGCTCTCCATGGAACCTCCTTCTCAGGGGGATTGTTCTTGCGTTATTTCCGTTTCCTGAGAATGTCAGTGTCTCCCCAGGGCTGCTGCCATCCAGGTCTGGAGAGCCAGCGCCCCTGGAGAGCCAGCGCCCCTCTGCCTCCCTAGACTGATGTCACCAAATTCTGAATGAAAATGGCTCCAGCTGGAATCTGAGGGCATCCCCTGCCCTGGTTACTTCCTCCAGCACTGACCGTTCTGAGCACTATTTCAAGTTTTGTTATTATGGAATTAACAACCACAACAACTGGTGAAACCGTCGAAACCAAGACAGGCCAGCTTCAGATCTGCAGACAAGACACGGCACTTATTTCTCTCCCCACCCCAGGAAGATGTTTTCTTGCTGTTTGCTGAGAATCAGATATGTTCCAGGAACCAAGGCCACTTTCAGAAACTTTTCCGGCATTGAATGGCAACGTGACCCAACTTTTCCATAGGAAATGGGATGGGTGATTTGGAGGGACAACCCTATTTGTCCTCTAGTGTAATGACGCAGGCATGGGTGGGCTGGGGGAGGAAGAGGAAGAAGAAGAAGGAGCTCTTTGAAATTCTGGTTTGGTTGCTTCTCAGTTTGAACCCTCTGATACCTTCTGTCGGCCTAAGCTGCCGTTCCCAGAGTTAATCCAAAACGGAATTACCTGGAGCTCTTGCTCAAAATGCAGACCCTAAAATAAGTGAAATAAGTGCTTTGAATGTAGGAGGTCCTTTAGGTTTTGAAAGCTACAGGGAAGATGTAGATTAAGTGTCTTAACTTCACAGGAAAAGTTTCTTTATGATTCGGGAGCTGCTATGCTCAAGAACAATCTCCTACCATTTTCCTTTTGCTGTTTAGGATAATATTTCTTTTATCTTTGTAGTCTTTAATATATCTTATCATTTTTATATACTTGATCATTTTTATTTCTAATTTTCTTAGAAACTTTAGAGGAAGTTCTGCTAAATTTTATAAAAATGATTTTTATGGATAGGATCATGCAAAAAAATTCAGTTTGTTCATAAATTGTGGTGATAGCTTTTTCTGATATTGAATCCTAGAATTCTGGTATTGAATTTCTGATATTCAATTCCTGGAATAAATCCTGCATAGTCAAGAATACAGTTCTTTGAATGTATTACTAGATTCTAGGTAAAATAAAATGTCATATTTTTAAAACTTTACCTTTATTTTTATGAAGGTCAAGAGTTTTAAAGAGCTAAATAGTTTTGTAACACTTAAAATTCAAAATAGTAGTTCACACCTTTGCCTATCACCTCTCAATTCTCACTATCTAGAAGACAATACTTACAACTTTTATATCTGTTCCTTCTGGTATTTGCTTTTCTATTTCTAAATGGCAGGCCTCTACAGCTATTTCTTGTTATTTCAGTTTCTGATTATCATGTAGAGACTCCTAACACATTATAGAATTTGGCTTCTTTATGCTCACAAACTCTACACTTATACACCCCTGCCATGCTCACGCAAACAAGCACACACTCTTCTCCATACCATGTAGTTATATCATAATTTTGTTGATTAATATTGCACTTATACAATTATGACTATGTAAATTATATTCCCAAGTCACAAAATGAACTATAATTAAATTTTTTTCTTGTACAACTTTTGTTTTTTTTTCTAGAGTTCATGAGTTACTGACTTTAATTTTCTTGTGTCCAAATTACTAATTCACATTCAAGCTCTCTGGCAGAATTAAAATCTCATCTCACTACTTCCAAATATCATATATTCTATAAAATTTATCTTTTTCAAATAGATAGCCCATCTGGAGCCTTCTGTCCTGCCCCAGTAAGGTGTAATCGTTCTCTGGGCATGCTGTAGAGTTATCATCCTGAAGTCTCCCCTTTTTTATCATTTCGGGGTTTTCCTGCCTCTCTCTCCTGGGCCCCCTCTCCTGTTTCTTGGTTAACTCTCACCTTTTTTTTTAAAGATTTTATTTATTTATTCGACAGACAGAGATCACAAGTAGGCAGAGAGGCAGGCAGAGAGAGAAAGAGAGAGAGAGGAGGAAGCAGGCTCCCTGCAGAGCAGAGACCCTCATGTGGGGATCTATCCCAGGACCCTGGGATCATGACCCAAGCCGAAGGCAGAGGCTTTAACCCACTAAGCCACCCAGGTGCCCCTAACTCTCACATTTTGATGGAGCACATGCTCTGATAGCTTTCTAAGAAGGATACTTGGAAGTTAAGTTCTTAAGATATTGAAGGTTCTAGGAAAATTTTACTCTGCCTCCAGATCTTCTGGTCTGTTTAGCTGGGTGTAGAATTCTAGACTGAAAATCAATTTTCTCTGAGAACCCAGAAGGCATTGCCCCACTGTTTTCCACAGAAAAATTTTGCCATTCTCGTTCCTGATCCTCTGTATATGGCTTGATCTTTCACTGTTTTATCACTGGTCCTATGTAAGTTTGTAATGATGTGTTTTTCCAGGAACTTTCTGTCCTCTATGCTTGGCTCTGGGTAGACTCTCTCAGTCAGTCATGGGAAATTTCTTCAATAATGTATTTTCTTTTTTTTCCTCTGTTCTCCTTTGGGAACTCCTTACCACTCAAATATTAGAGTTCCTCAACAACTCCTGGAGTTTTGTCCTCTCTCTCTCACTTTACCTATGTATCCATCTCTCTCTCTCTCTCTTTCCCTGGTTATATTTTCTTGGAGATTTTATGAACTTTGTCTTCCAGGTAGGGTTACTAGATAAAATACAGGATAGCCAGGTAAATGTTAATTTCAGACAAACTAAGTATTGTATGGGACATAGTTACACTAAACACCTTTTTGCGTTTATCTGAAATTAAAATTAAAGTGGGAGTCCTGTATTTTCATTTGCTAAATTTGACAACACTTCTTTCAACTTTGCTCTTGAATTGTTCCTTCTGGCTATCCTGTTTTTAATCCCCAAGATCTCTTTCAACTGTTCTCTCAGTATTCCTTTTTTTTTTAATTGTTTTTATTAACATATAATGTATTATTTGCCCCAGGGGTACAGTCTGTGAATCATCAGGCTTACACATTTCACACCACTCACCATAGCACATACCCTCCCCGATGTCCACCACTTCTTCTGTTTCTTCAATATGATATCTTCTCTTTTCTCTTTGGAGATATTCAGAACTCTTTTAAGTTTTCTTCTTTTTATCTTTATTTCTAAATTTCTTTTCCTTTATAATTTTTTTGGTCTCTGCCTTTCATCCTAGATTTTTTTACGTGTCTGGTAATCCCTGGTTGTCTTCTCAAATTAAAGCAGTGCACTAACTGAACCAGAATTCAGAGGATGTGGGTGGAATCTGTTGACTGGTGGGCTTCCTTCCAGCACTGCCTGCTTCACTGAGGGGTTCTGTCAGTATCTTTAGGTCTTCTAAGTTGGTCAGTTCCCCAAAAAGGAAACCCAATTCCCATAATGGGAGGAATACGCATAAATACTAACATTCTGGGAGGTGAGGCACAAAAGAAGACCAGGGCTGAGGGATCCCAACTTTCTGTAGCTAATCCTCCTCCTAATGCCCATTTTCTGTGTGGTATCCTTGCCTCAGTGAGCTGGAGTCCTTGAGTCCAGAACCCCTCCAATTCAACCTCTCAGGGAATTTCCTGTCATGAGGCAGTAGAGCGCCACTCACCCTGTGTAAGGCAAGAGAGATGACCTGGGAGCCTAACTGCTTCGAATGTAGCTCTTTAACTTTTTTTTTTTTTTTTTTTCCTGAAAACAAGATACCATTATCCTCACAAGTATGCATTGTTTCTCCACAGAAATACTTCAGCTCCCTCCTGATGCTGCCTCTCTCCAATAAAATGAGAGCTTTGGAATCCTTTTTCTTTCGCTTCTCCCTTCTGTAAACCTTTGGAGTCTTCTTTATTTCTCCCTCTTGCCATTTTTTTCCTTCAAGCTCCTATCCTCTCCCCTCCCCCACCCAGACACTCCTCTTCCAGCTTCATGTTGCTGGGAATGTGTTTTGTTTTTTCTGATTACCCTTTCTCTGGCTCCTGGCCCTGTTTAGATGGTACAGTAATTTTCTGCGTGGGCTTTTTAGGCCTTAGGGTAGGGTGGTTTATATGTCCCAAGTTGTGGGACACTCACAGATGGCGGAAGGTGGAGAAATCTCAGTTCCCACTGGCTGAATTATAGAAACTGCCAGCACTCTGTTAGGCACCTGCAAGAAACCCCCGTCTCCGGAGACTTCCCACACTACTCCAACTGAAGGGAAGAGGCCTCAGCCTCATTCAACTCCTCCCTGGCCTCTTAGGGAAAGGAAGGCCCAGTGCAGTCACACTGGGCCTATGATGAATTTAGCCCTAACAACCCAAGTCTTCCCAGGACTTAACCGCCCTCCATTCTTTACAGCCTTTGACACTATTCTCCAGGACCTGCCCAGCCCACTCAAAGAAAGAACCTCACAGTTCTCTCTGCTTGGAATGCGCCGAAGCGGAAGGCCTCACTTGCACCCAGCCACCCACGGAAGTTAGCAGCTGTTTGGCTCCAGAGAGGAAGAAATTTTGGGTTTGGGAGAAAGATGGAAATTGCATCTGGGTTGTCACATTCCCAGAACCCTCTTTAGGCTCCCATAAATTATTTCCAAGGCCATCAATTACACAGAGGGATCCTGGGTTAAAAGAGCAGTTGGAATGAATCGCTGTGGTGCTGGTTCAGAGCCTGAACACAGGCTCATCCCATTCCTGAACTTCAGGCTGGTACACGTGGGAGACATATGCCATCTCCTGTGGTCCCACCACCATTGTTTGGGCCCCCCTGCATTCATAGATAAGAGAGAGTTACTGCAGTTTCACTCTGAAAAAAGGCAATCGAAAGGAGTGCTTTATCTGATAGATAGCCACCTGCGATGAGGAATCACTGCCAGTTTCTCCTCAGAAAGTTTAAAGATCAGGCTGGTTCTGGAAAGGAAGACTGAGTGGGCATATTATTAACCTAAACGGAATTAAGTTTCTGTTTCAATAAAGATGCCCATTAAAGTTGAAAGCAATACAGCTAGGGCTGGGCAGCCATAAGCACCCACTGCCTGTAGGAAGATGTACTTAAATTACACCTGGCTGTGCACCCCGTAATCACTTTGCAAAAGGCAGTAACCTGAGGTGGACCTCTGTGGTCACAATGTCCTTCAGGGGATGGCCTCCAAGGAATCCTAGCTTGGATGTAATCAATACATTAAACATACATTACTCACATTACTCATGTACCAGTGATAAGAGGCTAACGGTGATTAATCACCTAATTACGATAGGCTCTTTTTATCCCAGAATATGTAACTTATTGAGTATTTTCAGTTTTGTATTTAGTTGCAATGGGAAGATATGAAAGCAGTATTTTGTTCAAATTGTGTCCTGTTAGAACGGACTGAAGTCAGCATCTTTGCCTTCCTTGGGCAGCCGTCACCAGGGCCTGCCATTCTGGGGCAAGCAGCAATTCAATTCTCCTCTTTTAAAAGACTTAGGAAGGAGGTCACACACTGGCAGCCCATGGGCTGCATCCAGCCCTCAGATGTGTTTTGTGTGAGCAACACACAAATTAAAAAAAAAAAAAAAATTTTTTTTTAAGTAGAATGAATTCACTGTCAGCCTTTAAAAGTCACAAAACTTAACATGAGCCTGGACTTCTAGAATTTCTTGGAAAAAGACTGGCCAGTGTGGGCCCTGACAACTGGCAGGGCTGAGTGGACCATCTTTCTTGATGGTACACGTGCTCTCCTGTTGGCCCCAGACCCAACACTTTGTTATGTTATATCCAGCCACTGCACTCACTTCCATCACCTGTTTGGCTGCTGACTTAGGAGTACCGTTCAGTAGGAATAGCCACCGGAAGGCCTTGTCTTGTCGCCAGTGCACTGGGAAACACTGGGAGCCTTTCTACATATAAGGGAACAAGGAACTGGTAACAGAGAAGTGACAGGGCATTAGTCCAGCATTCTTTACCACACCTGTGATGAAGACCCTAAATGCAGGGCACAGACAAAAGTGCTCCTGTGGTTCAGAGGCAAGGAAGGTACCAGGAGCTGAAAGGGCAGGTGGCAGGTTGCCTCTCAGTCAGGGTACATCCTTGAGTTACCAGATGTGTCTAAAGAACAACCCTAACTCCCTTTTTGTTCCCTCAATAGAGAAAGGATGTTAATCACTCCACTGCTCATTGCCTCCATTACTTCGGACCCAGGCAAGAAGTTCTAAGAATCCCTCAGAGTCTCCAGCCTAACTGCCTTAGAAAACCCCCTGTCCAGATAAGAGTGCCAAGGAAGTGACACATCTTGGATCCTGGACCCCACCCATTTAGTGGAGAAATCCTTCTGATAAATTCAGAGATAACAAAAGCCCAGGGGTCTTCCTGTTGATATGAATCTGCTAGCTGATGAAAATAGTATCAACAGATTTAGCAGACATAGTAATCACCTGAGGATCATATAAAATGTGAATTCTGACTCAAAAGCTCTGGGGAGTAGCCAGACTCATTTCTAACAAATTCCTAGGTGAAGCCAATGCTGCTGGTCCAAGGACCACACTTTTGGTAGAGAAGGGTTATAAAACACCTCCTGTTGTGGCGCCTGGGTGGCTCAGTGGCTTCAAGCCTCTGCCTTTGGCTTGGGTCATGATCCCAGGGTCCTGGGATAGAGCCCCACGTCGGGCTCTCTGCTCAGCGGGGAGCCTGCTTCTCCCTCTCTCTCTGCCTGTCTGTCTGCCTACTTGTGATCTCTCTCTGTCAAATAAACAAATAAATAATCTCAAAAAAACCCCAACAAACAAACAAACAAAAAAAACCCCCAAACACTTCCTACCACTGCTCAAGGCCATTTCTTGCTTTCTGTTCTAGGGATCTTGCCTGGTTTCTCCACCTCATCTTTTTCCTCTCTCCAACCATCCTTCTTCTTAGCCAACCCATTATTCCTACCAGGTATCTGTACCAACTCTCAAACCTCTTCCATCCAAGGGTAAAGAAACACTTGCCCTTTTTCCCTTAGACATGCATCTCACTCCCTCCTCTCCTCCACTGTGCCAGAAGAATAAAGGTCGCCATTTGTTGACATTTGTGTGCCAAGCACAGTCCCAAGTGTGTTTTCCATATTATTTAATTCTCATGACAACCCAACAAAGCATGTATTATTATTGTCATTTCAGAAATGAGAAAATTAAGACCTGTGCAGTTAAAGAAACTCTGTCCTCAACTAGGAAATAATGAGTTGAGATTAGAATTTGGACCTAATGCCAAAGTCTACAACCTTCATACTACATTACGCTCACATAAGGGGAAATGGTCTAGAAGTCAACTGGCAGAAGTGGAAAAAAGGAATGAAGTTGTCACTCCAAATTATGCATACTGTACAATTCTCTGAACCCTTATTAAGCAGATGCCCTATGGGACACCTTGACACATCAATAATAAGAGATGTTTTAGGAAGATGGAAGAGCATTCCATGCTCATGGATCAGAAGAATAAACATTGTTAAAATGTCTATACTGCCTAGAGCAATCTATACTTTCAATGCCATCCCAATCAAAATTCCACAGGGATTGTTCAAAGAGCTGGAACAAACAATGCTAAAATTTGTATAGAACCAGAAGAGACCCCAAATTGCTAAGGAAATGTTGAAAAAGAAAAACAAAACTGGGGGCATCACATTGCCTGATTTCAAGCTTTACTACAAAGCTGTGATCACCAAGACAGCATGGTACTACTGGCACAAAAACAGACACATAGACCAGTGGAACAGAGTAGAGAGCCCAGATATGGACCCTCAAATCTATGGTCAAATAATCTTCGACAAAGCAGGAAAATATATATAGTGAAAAAAAGTCTCTTCAATAAACAGCTATGTACAGAAGAATGAAACTCAACCATTCTCTTACACCATACACAAAGATAAACTCAAAATGGATAAAAGACCTCAACATGAGGCAGGAATCTATCAAAATCCTAGAGGAGAACCTAGGCACTAACCTCTTCGACATCGGCCACAGCAACTTCTTTCAAGACATGTCCCCAAAGACAAAGGAAACAAAAGCGAAAATGAACTTTTGGGACTTCATCAAGATCAAAAAGTTTCTGCACAGCAAAGGAAACTGTCAACAAATCAAAGAGGCAACCCATGGAATGGGAGAAGATATTCGCAAATGACACTGCAGAAAAAGGGCTGATATCCAAGATCTATAAAGAATTCCTCAAACTCAACACACACAAAACAGATAATCATGTCAAAAAATGGGCAGAAGACATAAACAGACACTTCTCCAAAGAAAACATACAAATGGCTAACAGACACATGAAAAAATGTTCATCATCATTAGCCATCAGGGAGATTCAAATCAAAACCACATTGAGATACCACCTTCCACCAGTTACAATGGCCAAAATCAACAAGACAGTAAACAACAAGTGTTGGAGAGGATGTGGAGAAAAAGGAACCCTCTTACACTGTTGGTGGGAATGCAAGTTGGTGCAGCCACTTCAGAAAACAGTGTGGTGATTCCTTAAGAAATTAAAAATAGAGCTATGCTATGACCCTTCAATTGCACTACTGGGTATTTACCCCAAAGATACAAATGTAGTGAAAAGAAGGGCCATCTGTACCCCAATGTTCATAGCAGCAATGGCCATAGTCACCAAACTGCCGAAAGAACCAAGATGCCCTTCAACGGATGAATGGATAAAGAAGATATGGTCCATATATACAATGGAGTATTATGCCTCCATCAGAAAGGATGAATACCCAACTTTTGTATCAACAGGATGGGACTGGAGGAGATTATGCGGAGTGAAATAAGTCAAGCAGAGAGAGTCAATTATCATATGATTTCACTTACTTGTGGAGCATAAGGAATAACACGGAGGACATTGGGAGATGGAGAGAAGTGAGTTGGGGGAAATTGGAGGGGGAGACAAACCAGGAGAGACTGTGGACTCTGAGAAACAAACTGAGGGTTGGGGCAAGGGTTGAAGAGTTGGGTGAGCCTGGTGGTGGGTATTAAGGAGGGCAAGTATTGCAAGGAGCACTGGGTATGGTGCATAAACAATGAATTTTGGAATACACACACACAAATTAAATTTAATTTTTAAAAATAATTAATTAATTAATAATCTAAAAAAAAGAGAGAGAGAGAGAGATGTTTTAGGAATGCCCAGATTAGCTGGGGTGGGACAGGATTCCAAATAGCAGAGTGGTAATATTAAAACCCAAACTTACCAATATGCCCAAATATTCAATGTGACTCTTAAACACGCCCATAACTGTACACATAGAAACTATTACCAAAAAAGAGATTCCTATCAATAACCAATCACTCAACTATGTAGACTCTAAGGAATGGTGCCAAGCCTTCTATCAGTCCACATAAGGTCCTCCTTGGATACATAGCCAATTCCCTTTCTCCCTAGTTCCCCTGTTTATTGTTACATTGTTGTTATGATTCTCTGTACCGATCCCACCTAAGCATTGCAGCTTCCAACCTGGGAGGCTGTACCTGTTCTTAAAAGCTTTGTATCTTTCAGACTCCTCAAAGTGCAGCATCCAAAAGAGAAACGAGTCCTGCTTGTATTGCCTATCTCCCTGCCATGAATTTTATTAGGTATTACTCTCCCCTGTCCCTGAAATCTTTTAATTCCTCCCAAAGATTCCATGTGGAGGGGGAAAAGGAATGTGAAGAGGGAAAAAAGGTAAGGGTTAAAGACTAGAAAAATTCCATCCTGATACAAAAAACAAATAAATAAATAAAGATCTATATTCACTCAATGGGAAAGAGTCAGAATTTAAAAATATGGACTGGCCAAGGAAAGTGGGGACAGTATAGTGCAGGGGAAGGAGCCCTGGCCCAGGAGTCATGGGATTTGGGTTCTAAGTGTATCTTTGCCAGTGACCCAGCTATACAATCTTGGATAAGTGGTATCATTTTTCTTGACACCAGCTTCTTCTTTAAAGTGAGGGAACTGGGGGTGCAAGGCTGGGTCAGTCAGTAGAGTATATGACTCTTGACCTCAGGGTCTTGAGTTCAAGCCCTCTGCTGGGCATGGAGCCTACTTAAAAATAATAATAATGAAATAAATCAAAATTACATGAAAGGATTGAATGATTACTAAAATTCCTTTGATCTCTACTTTTTAGTATCTTCCGTAGTACCTGAAACAAAATGAACCAGAACATTATTGTGAAATAATGTTGTATCCAAGCAGAAATTCAAACACAAACTAGGTTGAGTTAATGCATTAAAAAAAAGGTAGAGAAACAATGTTTAATAATGATAAATTAATAATAATAAAGTAAATGATCAATAAATAAAGACAAAATGACAGATTCTATAGTTTTTATTTTTAAAAAGATCTAAAATTCTCTACTAAGTGGTCACCCACTATCCATAATTATCAGTTACTTGTAAAATATGTAATTGGGACAGGCATATTCTCTTCTACAGTATATTGCCATTTTAAAAATTATTTTCCAATAAAAGCATTGAATTATAAAGTCAACCACCAACATTTTTACTCTAAATAATGGTAGGTAGATGAGAAATAAAATTAGGTCAACATGAATAATTTCCTTCCTGGCAGGTTATAGAATTTAATGTACATGGTATTTTCCATCTTTGAAGTTAACATGTAATTATGTTTGCTTTATGCCAACTCTTCTGCCCTCAAATGTTTCAAGCTGAAAAAGAGAAAAACAAAGTCTTCCTCTAGC
Organism: Lontra canadensis; assembly: GCF_010015895.1. Lineage (NCBI taxonomy): Eukaryota > Metazoa > Chordata > Mammalia > Carnivora > Mustelidae > Lontra > Lontra canadensis. Next base: position 23,416,192 of record NW_022631008.1, read on the forward strand.
TGCCTCGCCTTTCGTACACTTATCTGGCCAGAAGGCACAATTGCCAGGGCACAGGTCCCACTGGACTCTGAGTGTGTGTTTTGAGGAAGGCCCCTCCCCCAATAAAATAAGGGCAAAGATAATATCTGTGTTTTCCAGTCATCTGGATCTGTAAAAACATATCAATCCTTCTGTGCAGTCATCACCTTCCTAGGCCCATAATCAAGAGTACCCTCCAGTATCTGGCCCTTAGAAACCTGATCTTTCCTAAAGGGTCTTTATTTATCTTCTGGGCATCACCCTTCATCACCCCAAACCATTTGTGTAGAAGCATCCTCGGCTACACTAGTCAAGGGGTGCTTTGATTGGGAGGGACACTTTCTGTGATATTGGTGTAGTTTGAAAACTCATCTAATTATCTTCCTCTGTATCCCCATCCTGGCCTCAGGTACCAATGGCCTCTATGCCAAAAATGATATCTGTATATAGTATTTTGATTCTTTGCCCTGGATTCCCCAGGCCTGACTCATTGAGAGAATCCTCCTTTATTCAATAATAGTTATTACCTTGGAAGACTCAAATAAGTCCTACCATTCTGTGTCCACCATATTCCCACTTGAAGGAAATAGAATGCACCAATAAGTCTGAAAGTCAGGATCCTTAAGTAGACCAATGGACAAGTCTGAGGGAAAATCTTACCTCTTGTCATCCTCCATTAGCCACTAAGACCTATTTACTTTTTATCTTCATCAAGAACAATTGTAAAATGTGGCTGAAGATGTGGGCTGCAAATTGACCTAAGCCAATTTAACCATTCAGTTATTATTCATTTCCTGTGATAAATACTGGTAAATACCTGGGGTGAGAGGAAGGCTGAGTCTCTATATCCCTTTCTTCTACCACCTTACCCCTAGGCAGGTTATTATGATGAAAGCTAGTCTGAGGCCAATTTCTGCCACACATGCAAACCTTCATTAGCAAGCAGACACAAACCCCATCATCGAACCCTTCCTTTAATCTTGGCCAAGTCCCCACACTCAGTTACCGACAGGCATTTTGCAAGGGAAGGAGGCAGACAGACCAACATTCTGACAGCAGCTAAGTTGGGCTTCTGGTAGGATTATGCAGTAGAGCCTGCCCACCTCCCCACGCCCCCTTGCAGTGCAAGAAGGCAGGACAAGATGGATTATTTCTGGACCAGGAGTGCTCTCTCAATGTGTAAGGCTCATGGGCTTGCTGGAAATGTACACTATTCCCATGCAAGGATAAAGAGACCTAATACAGTTTTCTATCTAAGCTCATAGCTGGAAGGCTATTCATTTAGTTACTAGCAAAGTCTTTCTTACATCACTTATGCTAACTGACACACCATGTGGAATAGATTTCTATGACAATATTTATAATGCTTATATAACAGCTTCTAGATGGTGGCTTCCTGATTGCTTTCCTTCATGTGCTATCCATGACTCCCAGAGTGAATATTAGAGTTAATTTACACATATATACATCATTCTGTTTATAATGAATTGTTTTAATTTAGCAAAGAGACACCTTTCTGATATAGCCTACCTGCAAATTTGACATCTAAAACCCCTCCACCACTCCCATCCATCATGGTGCTGGTGAAATTATGGAAATATGCAAATGAAAGGATTCCATTATTTTTGAGTTCACATCCTAGGTCCATGTCCAGCCATTGCAGAAGAGGTATTTGAATAGAGCACAGAGAAAGGAAGGCACGTGGAGAAAGGTGAGGGAAGAAAGAACCAGGGGACCTAGGAAGTTGTTTTAGCTTAATTTAGTTGTTTCAGCAACAATGTTTGCTCCCCAAAATGGAGACGGATGGGACAGGGGAAGTGGTAGGAGAGAGACGAGAGAGGGGTGCTCTTCTCCACAGGCATCTTCTCTGAAAAAAATCCCAAATTATATCCTAGAGGAAGGCTTCTCTTTCTGAGCTTTGTAAGGTAGACACTGAGCTTGTTAACAAGCCATGAGCCTGAAGTCACCGCTCAGGTACAGAACAGAGTGAAGGGGCCACTGCGTGGATCCTTCCCTTGCCCTATTCATCAAAGGAGCAAACTGAGCTCTTTTACCAGAGTCATTTATCTTTGCAGACAGCTTAAACCATTGTTCCCTGGGCAGGACAATGACTCACTTGATCAGTAAGTAGAACTCTATGTATAAAGCAGTTATAACATGGCTCACCCCCTTCTACTCACCACTGACATTTGCTCTGGACGCTAAGTTAATAGATTAAAAGAACAGCAGAGTTTTATTTGGCAAAACCTTTAGGAACATGTTTGGAACTATTCTCTATTATTTTACTTAATTATCAGTTATCAGTGTTGAGCTTCCATCAAAGTAGAAAGTAGTGGAATGGGAAGAACAAACCAGAAAAAGGGAGACTTGGGTTCTTGCCCCAGAGCTACCACTCACTAAACGCGGGGCAGCCTGGTGTCTTCTCTGAATTGAGACCAGACCTCTATGGTCTCTTCTGGGGCACAGCATTCTTTCCTTCAACAGTTATTTATTGAGCATCTCCCACATGTGAAGCATTGTTCTAGGCTATATCTAGAGGACACACCAGAGAATAAAAAAGACAAATTTCTTAATCAATGGGACCTACATTTTAGTGGGAGATAAGAAATAATAAATAAATGAGCGAATGTGACACAATATGTCACTCTGTGTGAAAACTGCCATGGAGGGAAATGAAATGGAATAAGCAAGACATGGTGTTGTTTTATGTCAAGAGAAAAGGGAAGGCCTCACTCGTGAGGGGGCCATTTAAGCAGAGACCAGATGGAGCTGAGGGAGTAAACCATATGTCTATGAGGGTGAGGAGTATTCTAGTAGAGGGAACTGCAAGTGCAAAACTCCTGAGGAAGGCATGTGCTCAACACAATCAAGGAACAGCAAGGTGGCCAGTGCTGCTGGAGAAGACTGAAGAGAAGAGAATGGTGGGGGATGGGTCAGGCAGGTTTGGGTTAGGAGCCATGTAGCGCTTGTAGGCATGCTGGGTCTTTGACCTGTACTCTGGGGGAGCTTGGGCAATCACTGGGAGATTTTTGACTTGGGAACTGCCATGTTCTAACTTATATTGAAACGGGATCTCTCTAGCGGCTGAGGTCAAAGTCAGGAAACAGGCCAGAGATAATGGAAGCTTGGACCAGGTTGAAAGCTGCAGAAGTGGTAAAAGTGATCAGGTACTACATATAGCTTAAGGAGAGAACCAAGAGAGTTATAAGAGAGAGAGAGAAGAATCAGAACAGCTCCAGGATTTTTGTAGTTGGAAGAACGCAGGGTTTTTCCTATTTGTTACCAGTGGTGTGGAAGAGTAGAAATTTATCTTGGGACATGTTAAAGACAAGATGCCTATTAGCCATGCAAGAGGAAATATTAAGTAGCCCAATGTATACATCAGTCTGAAATTCAGGAGAGATTTAGGACAGAGATATTTGGGAGGGCCTGGCAGTGTCTTGCCAATATCTATTTGGCACACTTTGAAGGTCACCTTCAGCTTGGTAGATAGTTTCCACACCTGCTATGGCAGACAGACTTCTAAAGCAGCCCGCATGATTCCCACTTCCTGGTGTTCCCAATCCCATGGGATGCCTTCCCTGTAAATGTGGGACCTGTGACTTGAACAGAATAGGGCAAAGGTGGCAGAATAAATATAATTCTGTGGCATGATTATGCTGTTTCATAAAACTGCGGTGTCCATCTTGCTAAAGCCTTTTTCTCCCTGTGAAAAATTAGGTGGTTGTGTTGGGCAATCTCAAGTAGTAAATAATCGTAGGCATCTTCTAGGAACCGAGGACAGCCTCTGAGCAGCAGCCAACCCCAAACTGGAGCTCTCAGTCCCACCGCCACAAGGAACTATACGCTGTCAGAAAGTGTGTCAGTAGGGAAGTAGATGGTGAGCTTCTCCTGGTTGTAGAACTGTTCTTGGCTTGTGCATGGAGCAGGGCAGAGGTACGAGGGAGTTAATGTCTCCAGGAACAACCCTGCACCAGTGACTAATAGGAGTTGGTGAACAAAGTCCCCAGCTTCCTCAGCCCTTGATGGGACAAATCTGGAAGGTGTACTCAAAGTCCAGGAACAGACACACCAAAGGCACCGAAGGGAGAGAGTCCTGAAACAAATGCACACTTGAGTGACACCTGATTGTGACAGAGATGGCACTGAAGATTAGGGCAAGAATGGTCATTTCTATAATGCTATTAGGTCAGTGAGATATTAACATGGAAAAAAACAAAACTTGACCCCTGTGTCATACCATATTCAAAAATCAATTCCAAGTGGATTGTAGACTTAAATTTGAAAGGTAAAACAATAAAGATTCCATTTGCTAATATGAGAATAACTTTATTATTCTCTTTATTTATTATCTCTATTTATTATCCTGGGGGGTAGGCAAAGATTTCTAAATCAGGAACTGTAAAGCACTAACTATAAAAATTAAAAAAAAAAAAGATTGACAAATGGACAACCTAAGATTAGGAATGTCTGTTCATCCAGACACCATTAAGAAAACAACCACCAAGAGGGGAAAAATTATTTGTAACACATATAACAATAAGCTTGTATCCAAGCCATATAAAGACCCACAAATTAATAACAAAAAACTGACAACACAATAGAAAAATGGGCAAAACACTTGAGCAAACACTTCACGAAAGAGGAAATACCTGAAAATATGCGAAAAGGAGATTAACCTCATCAGTCATCAGGGAAACACAAATGAGATGTTACTATACTCACCAAAAGGCTAGTTTAAAAAGATGTAAAATAGTGAATATTAGGGACATATATGGAACAACAGGTACAACCACTTTAGAAAATTGTTTGGCAATAGCTACTAAAGCCAAACAGACAGATACACTGTCACACAGCATTTTCACTCCAAGGTATACATGCCAGGGAAATTAGTGCACTTGGTCACCGAGAAGATATACAAGAATGTTCATAGTAGGATTATTTGCAGTAGCCAAAAAATGAAAATAACTCACATGGCCATCAATAGTAGGATGAATAAAGTGGTTCTGTTCATTGTTCAGCACTGAAAATGAACAAATGACATGAGTCATTGATGAATCCCACAAGTACAGTGCTGAACAAAAGAAGCCTTCAGGGGAGAGGATGAGGAGTGGAACAAAGAGTGTCTACTCTAAGGAATTTTCTTCATTTTATGTAAAACGATGTCTGAAACAGGGGCACCTGGGTGGCTCAGTCAGTTAAGCGTCTGACTCTTGGTTTTGGCTCAGGTCGTGATCTCAGGGTCCTGGGATCGAGCTCTGCCTTCCGTCGGGCTCCCTGCTCTATCTACTTCTCCCTCTGCCTCATCCCACCCACCACCTCCCCTCCCCCCAGGTTGTGCTCACACATGTGCAGGCTCATGTGCACTCTCACTCTCTCTCTCTCCCTTGAAAAAATTTAAATAAATAAAAGCTTAAAAAAAAAGATTCTCTCTCCCTGTGATCCTGGCCCCTCCACCCATGTTCACTCTCTCTCAAATAAATAAGTAAATCTTAAACAAAAAAAAGTCTGAAACAAAAGTGAAAAACTCCAGCATTTTTAAAATTCTGTGAAATGGGAACACACGTGCTTATGACATTATTCTCTGCACTTTCTAGAATTTAAAAAATATTTATCCTCCTCAAGAAAACAAAAACAAGGGGTGCCTGGGTGGCTCAGTGGGTTAAAGCCTCTGCCTTCAGCTCAGGTCATGATATCAGGGTCCTGGGATGGAGCCCTGCATCAGGCTCTCTGCTCAGCAGATAGCCTGCTTCCTTTCCTCTCTCTCTCTGTGGGTCTCTCTGCCTACTTGTGATCTCTGTCTGTCAAATAAATAAATAAAATCTTTAAAAACAAGCCAACAGGTGGTGCATGAGCAGACATGGTAAGGATGTCTATACTAAAGCCCATTTGTCCTCTCTGCTAAAACCCTTATTTTTTTAGACCACACAGTTTAATAACTAATTATTCATTATTTTGTCTCATTGCCCAATTGTTTCACACACGCTATTTCTGCAACTCAAACTAGATTGCAAATTCAGGTCACAGATGCAGTTACATTTCTCTAATATTCCCCCATAGTTCTTTGTACCAAGAAAGGTTCATCCTGAAATAAACAATAAACACCTAAGTGCTTTACGGATTAATTGGCAGAAGTAAACTTGATAATCCCGGGCAAGGCATTTACTTCGCTTTCTATGCCACGTTTTCCCCTTTCATATGAATTCTTTCCTGTGTATCTGCATATTCGCCCGTCTATTTCCCTATAAGGCTTTACTGTAATAGGCATCAATAAATATTATTGAACAAATATATTAATTTTGGGGAGATTCCACACACAAACTCACCTACATTCATTCCCCATTTGGCAAATGCAAGAAAATTTGTTTTCGTTTTGTCTCCTGTCCTGGAATCTGAGTATAAGCTTAAAGCAAAAGCACCTCTAAGTCATAAGTCCGCATTATACAATCACCACATCAAGTCCTCAGTGAATACCTTCATCTTCAACAACAGATACGAGCCACTCCCTCAAAGAAAAATGAAATCCCTTTTATCAACAACATAGGATCAGAAAAAGTATGTTGTGATTCTGCTAAACTCACTTTGAAGCTGGCTCAGCAGAACTATCCTCTTCTAAGTGCTAGGGCTCTCCAGCCTTTCAAGATGACCACTCCTCTTTCCATCTCAGGCCTCCAAGACCTGTTCTGCACGGAATCTGACACCTTTCCATACCATTCCATAGGCACCACACCCTATCCCCACCAGATTTCCAGTCATCTATAAGTTCTGGCAGAATTTTATTAACAAACACATATATACAGGGGGGCCTGGGGGGCCCAGTCGGTTAAGCGTTGGCCTTGGGCTCAGGTCATGACCCAGGAGTCCTGGGATCCAGCCCAGAGTAGAGCTCCCTGCTCAGTGGGGAGTCTGCTTCTCTCTCTGCCCTTCCCCCTGCTCGTCTGTCTCTCTCTCTCAAGTAAATAAATAAAATCTTTTAAAAAAAAATACATACACCCCTTAAAAATAATATTTTATGTTAATTACTTGAATTTAAATTTAAAAAAATAATTTTAAAAATACATACATATCGACGCCCACACACCCGTGAGCTGACAAAACCAAGGCGTGGGGCCTAACTAACCCTATTCCCCTCAACTGTCAGGAACTAAGCGTTAGATTCCCAAGAACCCACGCCTTTTGCTTAGGACGTCTGGCTCCTGCCCTGACCCTTCGGCTTCCGCTGGCCCCAGCTAGTTCAGGTTCCTGTGGCCCTTACCTGTTGCTGGCTTCAGGTTCAAGGCGGCAGGCAGCTCACACCCGACACGTTTCGTCATCTGTAGACCCCTTGGACGTTGGGAGAAGGCCTAGAAGACCCCCTCCAAGCGACTTCTGGTAAAAGTGACCGGACCCAGCGTCCCCCTCGACTCTCACGTTTCACAGTCCACTCCCCACGCTCACTGTCTTTACCGACGCTCCACCACGGTGTGGACGACCCTCAGGGAGCACCCCATCCCCTTGTTTCCGGGTTTCCCTGCAGCTCTGCTTCCGCTCCCTGCTTCTCCCTCCTTAACCCGCTTCACCTGCGCATGCTCAGGCCCTCCGTGCCGCTGGCTCCCTGGCTCACCTGCTGCGAGAAACTTTAAGGGCCCTCTGCTCCCTCTGGCAAAACGACAATAGACAAAGAAATAACCCTCTAAGGTGTTGTTAGTCCGTTACACTTTAGCAGGAACAAAGAAACTGACAGGAGTATTGAGCCCTTGGAGTCTGAGGGAGGACCACTGTAAGGGACCAGAAAATGGAGACTGAAGACACCAAAAAAATAAAAAGAGCTCCTTTGCCATTTTGCCTAAATCTTCGGAATGTTGGTAGGCAAAATAGTCAAGTCTGAGCGACCGAATTCATTCTCACCGTTTGTACGGGCTCACGGCAGTGATCTGAAAACAGCTAGTCAATCATCGCTGACACTCTTTCCCGTCTACAGGTTTCTGGTTGTTTCTACATACTCAGTCTTGACTTTCTCGGAACGTTTATCCTGCACCTACATGACCGCCATAACCAGTGCCTGGCCCTGTTCCCTTCCCTATTCAGCTTTTCAGGGCTGGATCTGGGAGGCACCAGGCAGAAAGAAGACAGAGCCAGAGAGTACGTCAGGTTATGAGCTGAACCTGGACGGAATCCTCGGGGAAACTTGCAAGGGAGGTCGTGGCAACAGCGGGCCACTTGTCAGCCCCTTGCTGCTTTCACCTGTGTGATATCCTGCCAGCGCTGCTTCAGCTCGGCCCCTGGACCCCAGTTTCAGACACTGTCTGGATAAGGTGGGAGGGTCCAGGGCCTGGAGAAGAGAAGGCCTGTCTTGACACCAGGAGCTTCATTAACTGGGGCAAGAAACACAAAGATAACAATGGCTTTGAAATTGGCATGTAACTGGGAAACTCACTTATAAACCAGATGCCCCCCCTTGGGGCACCTGGGTGGCTCAGTGGGTTGAGCCTCTGCCTTCGGCTGGGGTCATGGTCTCGGGATCCTGGGATAGAGTCCTGCATTGGGCTCTCTGCTCCGCGGGGATCCTGTTTCCCCCTCTCTTTCTGCCTGCCTCTCTCCCTATGTGTGATCTCTGTCAAATAAATAAATAAAATAAAAATTTTTTTAAAAAGCTTTATAAACCAGATGCCCCCAAGAACATGGATTCCGTGGCTCCCTTACACTTTAAAGGATCTAAAGACAATAAATACCAGTTAATCAAGAACATGGTATCCATATTCCTACCAAAACTTGTGTATCTTTTGTCTAATCACAAGGAAACAGGCAAATCCAAATTGAAGGGTGTTCCACAGCACAACTGGCTTGGTTGGAATCCTCAAAAATGTCATTTTTATGAAGGGCAATAATAATAATAAAAATAAGAACTCTGGGTAACTGTTCTAGATTAAAGAAGGGAGATGTGACAACAAAATGCTATGTGTGACCATTGACTGGATCCTGGCTCAAGAAAAAGAAAAGATACAAAGGACATTATTAAGACGATTGGGGAGATTGGAACTTGAACCGTGTATTAAATAATAGCATGTCATCAATGCTAACCTTTCTGAATTAACACTGTACTGATTGTACCATTCTTACATAGGAGCGTATGGAGCACGGATCTCTTAGGAGATACACACGGAAGACACAGGCGTTTAGTCTTAGGAGGTCTGTAACTCTCAACCTCTCCAGTCTGTTTCCTGTACCTGCAAAGTGCGGACTATGATGCTCGCTGTGCAGGGCGAGGTGAGGATGAAATGTGAGGGTAGTGTGTCCAAGTCCAAGGTGTGCAGCCCTCTCCCTGGGACCCTTGCTGTCCATAAATGGAAGACAGGCAATGAGAGCTTCTCTTTTACCCTCTTATTTCCTGGAGTTTCTAGGGTCCCATGCTCTACTTTTCTAAGTGGAAGCTGGCCTTTGATAGTATGTGACGCTGGACTCTGGACTTGGCCTGGAGGGCCCTAAATCCCCACCCACACCAGTATGACAAGGGGATGTTGGTTTAGGCTCTAAGGAAGACCTCTTTCTCCCCGCCTCCCTGAAATAAGTTTTTGTTTTGCTTTACTTTTTCTTCACATCCTCCTGTTTCTACATCTATAATCTCAAACACAGTGTGCTCGCTTCAGCAGCACATATACTATATAATCTTAAACACTGGACTTTTGTTCAACTGTAAGTCATTTAGCTCTGGGGAAATTCTTAAGGGCTTTGAGCCTGCAGCTCCGATTAAGGAAAACTAGAATTGTTTGTGGACTTTGCTGATTTTGCTGATTGATATTACAAAAGACAACCAGACTCTTCCACACCATGGCTTTCTTAGAGGCAAGGTCAAGCCAGCAAACATTGACTGAGCATCTATTGGATGACTAGGGCTGTACCAGTACTATTGGGTACAAGGAAATGGATGACGAATTGCCCTCAAAGAGATTAAAGGAGCAGCTCTAATTTACAGAAACAATAAAACATAAAGGCATCTCTCATGGGGAGACCAAATACTTTAACATCCTGCCCTGAATAGAATCATTTCCTAAAATGATTGGCGCTGCTATATGAGTTTTGATGGGAAAAAAGCCAAAGCCACCTTGAGTCATGGGGAATGCCGTCATAGTCATTCTTTACCAGCCTTGTGCCATGGACACTTTAGCAGTCTGGTTAAGCCTGTGGACCCCTCACCGAATAGTGTTTTATTTTGTTTTGTTAGAATAATACTTTAAGTATTATTCTAAGTATAAGTATTTTTTAGAATACTTTAAAAGCAGAATATAATCATAAATATATATATAATTATGTATTGTATATCAATTTGGTTGAAATAAAACTATCAAAATGGTTTTTAAAATGGGAGCATGTGGATGGCTCAGTCGGCTAAACATCTGCCTTCAGCTCAGGTCATGATCCCGGGGTCCTGGGAGTGAGCTCCGCATCAGCAGACCCCCTGCTTGGAAGGGAATCTGCTTCTCCCTCTCCTTCTGCCCCTCCCCCATGCTTATGAACTCACACTCTCTCTAAAGTAAACAAATAAAATCTCTTAAAAATAGTTTTAAAAAACAAATTTGTAACACAATTAATATGTGCTTCTTAGTTAATGAATTCAGGCTCTCGCAATAGGTCTAATAACTGCCAAAATTTTGAAGTGGTGGTGAGCATTAATGATATATGAGAAAATGTTTTCATTTTTTGAAGTCCAAAGAAAATATAAATTTTAGGCTGAAAAAAAAATGTTCTAATATCTATTTATACAATTGTCTTTATACTAATGCAGTAGCCAAAGACAATTTTCATGGACCAAGGTACCCACAAAGGCAAAGGTGCTTCAGGCCCAAGAAAACCATTATGGTGCCCTGTTTAAGACATCTCCAACAACCAAAATGTAGTATGAACATATCCATGATTTCTATTAGGACCGAGTTGCAGGTTCTACGAATATTGCTGAGGCTTGTTGCCTACATTCCTAATTGAAGGAAATACTAAATTGCAATTAAGCCCACAATTTTCATGGGCCCTTGAATTCTATCCACGGGCCCCCTGGGAATGTGTCCCCCAGGTTAAGAATGCCTCAGTCACTTAGGAAGCTGTTGGCTGTCATTGCGCAAAAACTCTAACTCATGGAGGCTTAAACAGTAAGGAAATGCATTATCTCACCCAGTAGTAAGTGCAGAGATAGAGCCGGGGGTCAGAATCTCAATACAGGAGATTTCCATCTTTCCACTCAACCATTCTCAGTGTAATTGGTAGTTTCCCACCTGAGTGCAAGATGGCGTACAGTTGAAGCATCCAAACATGGCAATGCCCATTAGTGAAAGAAAGGGAACAGCTTCTTAAGATGAGGAAAACTTCAGAGGTGTCTGGGCAGACCTTTTCCCCTACAACTCATTGTCCACCCCAACTAGTAATGGTCGAGGGGAAGAGACTACAGTGATTGATTTAGCTGGTTAGCAGGTCACCATCCTCTGAGTGGGGGACAGCTCGACACCTAAATAGGTCTGAGGTCTTATTTGCCAGGGAGAAGGGAAACATGAATTTGGGGGAGACACCAGTATGGTCAGCTGTGGGAGGGCTGGGTGCAAATCTGAATCTTGATGTATTGGGGCAGGTAGAGAAAGAGGGAGGTGTTTAGGGAAAGCTGTATAAATAAGAATGCAAAATAGAATGCAAAAATAGAAACAAGTGTGGGGTCTGGTGTCCAGGGGGGATCAGTAAGTTTAAAGGCTAGGGTAGAATATATGACGGAAGTTCACAGGAGTGGGAGACAAAAATGGAAGAGACTGATCCATATGGAGATTCTTAAAGACCAAAGAGAGTTCTAACCAAATCCAAAGGCTATAGACAGTTAGTGTGGGTTCCTCAGAAATGAAATGGTGAGTAGAGAGCAGTATGTTAAGAAAGACCCATCTGAGCTGAGCCAGCAATTTTAATGCTTTTGAAAGTTCAAATTCTATTTTAATTTTATTCTTTTTTACAAACCTGAGACATGGGACCTGGAGATGAAGCCATTTCTCTTTAAACGTGGTATTGCCAAGTGAAGCCTGCCTACCAGAGAACACAACCTGTGATACAGAAGAAACCAGTTCACGCATTCTAGATAGTTCCTGTGGAATGTGGAGGCCACTTGAAATTTGCTAAATCAATGCCAGAGTATTTTCCCTTTCAGGTAATTTGAGCTTCCTATTGGCTAGAAAAATTGTTTGTCTTCTCCTAAGTATGCGACCATCACTGCAGGATGACCTGGAAATGGGTCTCATTCTGTTCTCTCTCACTTGTCTGCTTCTTCTCCATTTGCCCCCAGCAGAAGCCTTTGCCCTCTGAGCAGCCCAGAGAAAGTTGAGACTCAAGCTGGAGCAGCACTAGATGAACCTCCTGCTGGAAGGCTCCCGCCTCATCCTTGGCTCTGTGGTCTACCTGGGACTTAGTCCATGGTGGAATTCAGCACATCCAGAAACCCTCCAGGGATGGGGATGCCCAGGGCAGAAAACAAGTTTGAAGGTAGTTCTTCTCAAGCAATTTACTCTACAGAGTAGATTAATTTCATACTGGAAAAATCCATATGCTTAATAATGACCTAGACTAGGAGAAAAGTACCAGTTAAATCGATTGCCACATAAAATAGAATTGAAGAACAGACCACAGAGAAAAGAAATCTGTGAGTTTTTCAGCTATTCTAAACCAGTATTTGCTTGAAATGATCTCCAGTCTGTATCTTCTGCCCCAGCCTGGCTTGGTGACCTGTGTTTCAACCCTGATCTTCAGTGGCTCCTACTTGCCTTCCTTAAGCCTGTGGTGTGGGGGTCCAAGCTCTGTGTAAGCTAGCCTCCCCAAAATTCCCTACTCCTACCCCACACACCAGCTACACAGGGCAGATCCTTGCAGTTCCTCCAATTTCCAGCCAGTTCATGGTCCATCTCCTTTGACATTGCTGGCCACCATGCACAGTGAGGGGTTTGTCTATGCCTTGCCATAGTCCTCGAAGGCTGTATCTGACATTGTATTGATCTGTTTTCTCATCTTTCCCACACCAGATTGAGCGGATCTGGGATCTTCAGACCCCATGTGCTGCTGGCTCAGGTCCCTGTTATCTCTTCCAGGGATGTGGGCGGGCAGCTTCCTAGTAGGTCTTGTGCTTCAAAACCCCTCCCCTCCCACACCCCTCTCTTCCTTGCCTCTAGAGTCTTGTCTCTAAAACACTCTTTAAAAAATCTTCCATCACTCCTCGCTGCCTAAACTCTGTGGCCTACAATTATTCAAGGCCCTTGCCAATCGGACCTCAGATTTCTCTTACACCGTCTCCTTCCACCATTTCAAGCCATATAGCCCATGCCGCTGTCGGGGGTCCCACAGCTGGCTCGCAAATGTTTCTCCTCTGCCTTGGCTCATGGGGTTTCCTCCTCCATACCTGGTAGGCAAATCCTAGGTGAAATGTTACCAGTTAATTCCCTCACTTCCTAAGCCAGGATTGATCCCTTCTCTAGGTCTAGTAACAAACCCATTCTGCTCAACGGCTCTACCACTGCAGTCTGAGCGGCTGACTAGAAGCCTCAGCTGCACCAGCAGGTGGCAGCTGGAATTTGTTGAGTTGTCTTTGACTTTGTGCTCTGGGCCAGAGGTGAGCCTAGGGAGCTGAACCGGCAGTGGCTACCTCCCAACGCAATTCTCTCTCTCATTCTCTCTCTCTCTCACACACACACACGCGCACACACACACACCATTGACTCACAAAACACAGTGAAGGTCCTTTAAAAGGGATGAGCATTCTGTCCCAAGCATCGGCCAACCACTCCCTTCCTCCATGTCGCTTGGCCTCTGTGCTGAACCCCACGCAGTACGCCCAGCAGCACCTCCTTCCAACCTATCACAAACCGCATCAGCCCCAGAGCACGGATCCGCTGTAGGCAGCCTTCACAAATGCTCCTTCCTACAGTGATATCTTTGTCCGTTTGCCCTGCTGTAATGAAGTACCACAGACAGGGTGGCTTGTAAACAGCAGAAATTCATTGCTCCTGGTTCTAGAAGCGGGAAGTCCAAGATCAAGGTGACCACATGGTCAGATTCTGGTGAGAGCCCTCTTCTGGGGGCTCACCAGGTTGCATTGTATCCTCACATGGCAGAAAGGGCAAAGGAGTTTCTCAGGCCTCTTTTATAAGGGCACTAATCCCATTCATGAGAGCTCCATCCTTATGACCCCATCACCTCCCAGAGGCCTCACAGTAGCGATCTCTAGATTTAGCTAGAGGAGAGGCTTGTGTTCCTCTAGCTTCTTTCTTTTCTCTGGGCACCTTGCTTCCCAGAAGAGCCCAGCGTTTCCAGCTTCCGCCGCCCTTCCATGCCCAAGGCCATGTCCTGGGCCCTCGGTGTGCAGACTGGAATAAGCCCCAGCATGCCCCAGGGGCTTTCATGAAGCCTCTTCTTCTAAGCACTCTCCTTTGTAGTAAGACATTTCCAAAAATAGATAAGCTGGGAAGTATTGCAAAATATTGTCTCTCTGTAAGTACAGCTGACTGTTCCTCCCATGCCAGAGGCACAGGGACTTCCTGACTCTCTCTCTCTCTCTGGGCTCACTTGCGCATTTATACCTAGTGGCCCCCAACCAGAGTGATAGGAGATTATCAGAGCTGGTTTAGGGATCTGGTCTCCATCACTGAAAGATTACTTTTTTTTTTTTTTTTTAAGTTTAGGTGGATGTCTTACTATTAAAAGGAATGCTGAGCTAGTAATACCCATTATTTCCCCCAAGGAGCCCAGTAGGTGTGATAACCAAATTGGTTTAGAAGCTCTCAACTCCCCACTCTGCACGTGTTGCAATGAACTTCCTCATGGGCAGAGACAAGTTCACCGAGAGGCTGATAAAGCCCAAACTCGGAGGGTCTCACTTGCCAAAGCCCTTTCCAAAGCTCTGTACCCAATTTTATATTCATAATTTGTATTGCTTTTCTTAGCTAGGTTTCCCTGGATTATATGAACTTCGAGTCCCACAAATCCTGGACTGACCCCTGCTTCTACATGTTCCTTTAATGGGCACGTGTGAGAATTTCTAAAAACCTATGTCATAAGCGGAATTGCTGGGTCATTAGGTATCCATACTTAATTTGATTAGCTAGTGCCCAATAATTTTCCAACCAGGGCTCCTACCAGCCGGAAGAGAAATCTCTATGCCCACACCCCTGCCAGCACTTGGAATTACCCGGCTTTCTAACTTTGCCAAGCTAATAGCTATAAACCTATTTCCAGCTTAACACACCCTTAGAGTGTGTTATCTATCATTGCTTTAATTTGCATTTCTCTGATTACTAATAAGCAGTTTCTTTCCCATCCTTTTAAAGCTTTGGGGGTTTCCTCTTTTGTAAGTTATCTGTTTATATATTTGATCCATTTCTCCTTTGGCTTACTTTCTTGTCTTGTTGAATCACATAAGTTCTTTGTATATTTCAGATGCCTTTCCTTTGTCACTTTTAGACATTGTAAATCTCCCCTCCCCATCTGTCATCTCTCTCTTAAATTCAGCTCAGCTGTGGTGTCACTTGTTAAAAGAAACCCTCAATTTTTATGTAATCAGATCTATCATTTTGCTTTGTGGTTGGAACTTTTGAAGTTTGGTTTAAGAAATTTTTACCCATCTCTTGGAAATCTCTGTATGTGAGGTTAGACGGGGATCTAATTTTATTTTTCTCCATTCTTTCTCTGCCTATTTCCCCACCATCATCTACTAAACAACCCATCCCCCTCCCGTTGATCTGTGGCACCAACTCTGTGTTAGATGAAGTTCCCAGGTAAACATACGGCCACCTGTGAGCTCTCAATTCCACTCCACTGACACGTTAAGATATTGTCTCTCAATATCTGTTAGACCGTTTCTCCCTCTTTACTCTTCTGTTTCAAAATTGATTTTGCTATCTGTGGAACTCCTTTTTCCCTATACATTTTAGAATAAGCATATCAAGTTTCAAAAAGAAAAAAAAATAATTACAACTAGAATTTTGATTGGGATTCCACTGAAGTTATATATTAATTTGGAGATATTTGACATTTTTATAATTTAAGCCATGCAGTCCAAGACCTAGTATGTCTGAGGGGAAAGAATTGTGAGGAGAAATTAAAACAGATATGAAAAAAAATGTCTTTGAGAGGCCTCCTAACTTGAGCCAGGGGAGTTGGGGCAATAAAAACCCCATGGCGGTCAAGGACAGAGTGGGAACAGAGGGAGCTGTGCTTCACAGGAGTGCCTGGCACGGCACCAGCAATGACTATTGACCAGCAATGAGGGGCCAAGGGAGTATCTCAACAACGCCTACTCCCTGGCAAGGGGAAGAGAAAGCAGCCAGGTGTGCCTAACTGACCAAGCATTACAAGCTTGCAGAGCCCAGAGAAGCAGAGACTGGCATCAGGAGAATGCAAATCCGTGGGCCTGCTGACTGGAGACCAGGGTGGGATTCGGGACATGAATGGTAGATGCCAGCCCACGACTGTGAGGACAAGATGTGACAGCTTCTGGCTAAGTAGATGCCAGTGGAGCGTGGAGGATAGTGGTGAGCCAGAAACTCCTCTCTACAGTGCCTAGGTGCTGCACCGCGCTCTCGCCTCCCACACAGAAACTAAGATGGCCTCCAGGGAGAAGGGGGAGGGGCGGGGAGAGTCCAGAAGAGGACTATTTAAGGAATCTGCATCTTAAAGCGAAAGTTATCTTGAATTAGGGGCGCCTGGGTGGCTCCGTTGGTTAAAGGTTTGCCTTCAGCTCAGGTCATGATCTCAGGGTCCCGGAATTGAGCCACACATGGTGCTCCCTGCTCAGCGGGGAGTCTGCTTCTCCCTCTGTGCTCTCTCTATGTCTCTCAAATAAATAAAATCTTTAGAAAAGTTATCTTAAATTTATAAGTTCAGTTCTATGGAAATAAATACTTGCCTTTTTGAATTTTTTAACACCTAAGATTTTGCACTATGGTGGTTCTATAAAGTTCATACCCACTCTACAACTTTTAGTCTCCGCAGACTGAATTTCAGCAGTAGAAAAAAAGCTGGGAAGGAGGGGCTGGGAGAATTAAATAAATATGATGTAACAACAGTAAGGTAGGTAAAGAAATTGAGGCTCATAGAAAGCGAAGCTTTGCTTCTCATCGAAATGAATCAAGGGCAGGCAGGTGCATCACTTCCAGTACTCACTCCAGCTTTGAATATCAACAAGTATCGGGAGGGGATTCCAGAACAATCTCTCTGAGACCGTGGCCCTGCTCACAAGAGCTCTTCAGTCCAGGAGGCTGAACTGCAAAACGGGGAGCTTTTCTGTGAGGCCTCCTATCTCCAGAGTGATGTCACTGCCCCACAGGAAGCCAGCACACTAGGGCTGTGAGGTTTCCTGCCCCTGTCTAGTGACATCCTCCCTATCCCCCCCCACCCTCACCCCATCTCAGAATGTGCAGCCCCTTGGGTGGGGAGGGGCTCGGGTATCCTGCAGCTGGGTCTGAGAAACCCTTCTTGTCCTAGCAAGGGGTGGGTATGGCTCTTAAATAGTCTTCCTCATGTGTGAACAGCAGTGTTCTCTAAGGAAGGGCAGATGCTGTCACTGGGAAGAGACCCCATGTCTCAGCGCTGGCCCTGACGGAGCTCAGTGTGCCTTCTGCTGTGTCCTCCAGGATATCTAGCACCAGTGATAGAAGAGAAGAGACCTTCTTTCTCTTTTCCCCACCCCAGCTCTAGGAAACCTGAAGGAGGGGAGGAGGTTGCTTCTCTTCTAGGCGGGGCCTCATCCCATGAGACCTGTGGGCCTCAGCCACCCACTCTGCTGTCCCTACTGAGGGAACCCTGTCCCGCCATGGCCCCTCGTTGTAGGCCCAGATAGGTATCTCTTCTCAGGCCAGAGAACTGAATCTGTTGGACACCAGCCAGCCTCCTCCACACTCCCTTCAAACAGGGTCTCCGAAATTTTGACTCCTTGGCCCTCATGACTCTGGGGCTTGTCACAGAGCCAGCTCCTGGCCTTTCTTTCCAGGTCTCTCCCTTGACCACTGTTGCTCTGATGTTCCATGAGATGGGTGGCATTTCCATAGGAGATTCACGTCTTCCCAGGACTCGCCTTCGGTGGGAGACACAAATCTTCCCAGCCTGGCTCCCACCACATTCATCTGAGGCCTCTGTTCTATACCTGGAACCCCCAGGGCTCAAGTGGGGCAGGAAGCAGGGATCTCCAAGCTGCATCCACGTTTTTATCCTGTTTTGGTTCAAACTGCTCAGCAAAGATAGCTCTTAACATTTCCAAGTGGCTGAAAATAAATCAAAAGAAGATTAATAGTTTGTGACACCTGAAATGGTATAAAAGTCAAATCTCAGTGACCATAAATAAAGTTTTATTGGAAGACACCGGAACTCACTCATTTACATATTGTCCGTGACTGCTTTTGCACTCTAACAGCGGATTGGAGTCTTGGAGATAGAGACCGTAAGACCCACAAAACCTAAACTGTTCACCACCTGGACCTTGACAGTAAACATTTGCTGACCCTCGTCCAGCATGAGCTGACACCCTGCCACCACCAACGGTGTGTAGTGAAAGCTACTGCCGCCCTCAGAATGGGGTGGAAAGCAGATGAAACAACTTCCACCGTCAGGCTGACAGCTGCCAGAGAGGGCCGTGGCTGTCCTCGGTGTGTGAGGGGATCAATGCGTGGTCCCCCCGTGGTGAATAATTTTCAATAGCTCCAAGTTAAAAATTTCCCTTCAGAGCCAAACTGATGTTTATAAATGCCTTTGGAAGAAAAACTTACTGCTTTCTTATAATAGATTAACTTTTCTTCAAAGCAGAAGAAGCTTGAACTGATTAATAACTTCCAAGCAGGAAGATGATCTCAAACCAGTTCTGGTTAATTTTTAGATGAATCGATTAGAACCACAAACTTGGGTCCTTAAAATATTAAGGACTGTCCAAAATAAAAATGATTAATTCCTGTGTGCGTGTGTGTGTTGATCCATTCAACAAACTGGACAGGAATAGAATTTACCTTCCTGAGGGAGATTTTGAATCTGAGGAAGGATTTACATTTTCAAAAATCAGCGGTGTGTCTAGAATCTCATGGAATAAGAAAGGCTGAAGAGGTGGGATGCTAGGAAATGTGGCCACATCCTTTGTTTAACTTAGAGCACCAAACTGAAGATACTGCAACATAAGACAGTAATTGCCTGAACCTGACTGTTGACTGGGACTTTCAAAAATTCTTTTATTCAGTCTCCATTTACTGAGAACCCATTCATGTATACCATGTGTTGTGCTGGGTGCAAAGCTGGGTGCAAAGCTATGAAGATACACCCCACCGTCTTTGCACACACAGAGAATGCAGAAAAGCTGGACGGTTTTCCTGGCGGTGAGTTGATTCAGGCAGGCTAGCTCAGGAGGGGGATTTTTTTGGAGCACTAATGGAGTTGGTCTTCCACAGCCAGGAGCAGGCATGGGAAGGGGGGAGGCTCACAGCATCATGGCACTGGGACTGGGGAGCTACTCCAGTTTGGGGAGACTCTAGGGCTCCGTGGTAGGCATCGAGCGTCACGCCCATTGCCCCAGATCGATTTTCTTTGAGCTGCTGCTTTCTCTTGGCTTGAAACTCTTCTCTCCACCACTTTTGCTGCCCATAGTTTCAATATTTGGTACTCTGAGCTCACTGGGATCCCCCTGTGGCCTCCCGTTTCTCGCTTCTAAGCATCTTACCGAGTCTTTTTTTTTTTTTTTTTTTTACAGTTTTTTATTCAAATTTCTGAAAAGGAAATGGGGACTACCCCAGTTTTTCTGTGTGTGCTCCAGGTTATGGAATGAGTAGCTGACCAACATTTTGATTGGCCGCCTGTGGGTTCACGTCCCCCCCGCCCCGGACCAATCAGCTCTAGGAGCGGGGTCCTATGGGGCAAAGCACAACCCCTTAAATGGCTCCTTTGGGTTCCCCCCAGCGGGGTTAGTGGGAACAACAGATAATGTGATTAACTTGCTTCCCCTGGAGACACATAAAAAATTAACCCTATGCTCTGATAACACTACGAGCCAAATACACTGGACAAGCTTGGCAGCACACATTGTGGGAAATGAAAAAAACCTATAACCAGGTAGAATCAGGGCTAGGGGAGCCTCCTGCCAGTAGGGTAGCCGGCAGGATAAAATATCCCCAAGAGTTAGCAGCCTCAGTCTGTGTATTGTGTCCATCGAGATTCATGACAGCCAGTGGGGAGGGTTGGCATGGTTCTGGGCGGTGGGTCTGCTGAGAGCCAGTGATGCCTTGTACCCTGCTTGGGGTAGATTCTAGTTCTATACGGAGGAGAAACAAGAGCTAGGCTGGATCTAGATGTTGTCCAAAGTTCAGAACAGACACCCGAGACAGAGTGATCCATTCAAATATGAAATGTGTGGGCACATGTGTGTTTGTAGGGGAGAACATTGCTACAACTCTGGGACCCATTTCAGCCACACTAACACAGAGGGTCAGTGTGGCACAAATAACTTCCAACCTTCCCCTATGACACGGCATAGGCTCCTGACCATTCCCAAGTGGGTCAGCAGTGCAGCGCATCCACATCCAGAGCTGAGAGGCTGGAGAAGGTGAGAGCCAAGAGAAGTTTGTGAGGAATCAAGGCAGCCATTACGGTGACGTTTCAAGAACAGAAAGAAAGCGGGGGAAACTTCCTTGGTTAGTAGAACCAAAAGGTTCTTGGGCCCATCTGATAACTTCCCTTGGGACCCACAATTACCTACATAGCTAAGGCAGTTTTAAGATAACCCAGAAGTAAATTATACTCCGTTACAAGCCACAGGTTGAGGGCCACCTGGGGAAGCTGGCCAGTAGACCAAATCCCCCTGAGGGTTAGTAAGAACACAGGAGGAGGAAAGCCCTCCGGGGCTAGACTACTCTTCATTTTCCAGAAGCATGGCCTCATGGACTTTTTTAATTGCTTTTTAAAAGTCTGAGTGGCTTCTACAGCTACCATTAGTTCGTCTTGACAAAACCGTTCGGGTGGTTGCCCCAAGTGCTCTACCCATCTTTATCTGGAGCCAAGAGCAGACGTTGGGCTAATGAGCAAAATGAAGGATAGCAATGACTTCTGTTGGCAAAATTAGCAATCTGTTCATTAATATCAAGGAGGTTAGAGCTGGGCTTTTACTGCTGAACCTAACTGTATTCAAAACAGGTGGACTGGCTAAAACATTAGTGGCTCTCTCTACTCTTAGGACCGCTGAATCTAACATTCTAGCCAGCTTTTCCCTGGTCACCTTTTAGAAATCAGAGGCGTGATCCGGAATTAGTCCTGTGTTCAGCCATGAATTGAGACAACACTGGATGCCTAATGTTAACTAAATCTGATCTTTAGAATACTGTCCTGTCACTGTCAAGAGAATCTTTCATGTCAAGGGTGGACAGAGCACCTAAAAGTTCAGAGGGCTAGGACTTTGCTAAGCTTACAGGACCAAGTGCTTGAATATTTGGGGGTCTTCTAAAGGATAACTATGTACAAGTGACAGCATTTGGTCTGAGACCCGCTTCCATTATCATTCCATAGTGTGGCTCAGGGCTCTGAGGAGCTAGGGATAATCCAATCCCACTATGTTCTTAGCCAGGAATAGGCAGCCTCAGTGATACAGAAATGAGATATTACTGAGGCCAGACAGCAATCCTTCATTCATCCATCCATTTGTCAAATATTTCTGGTATACCTTCTATTTGCCATGCATGTCCTCCCCACACAGGGTACAGTACTGCACGAGGCAGACAGATCCCCTCCCTTGAGAAGATTCCAGGGCAGTGAGGTCAAACAAGTAACAACAGTCAATGGTTAGTATCCCGACAGGGGAAGTACAAAGGCATATGGGATATGGAGCAGATAGAATATACAAGGCTGGGTGGTTAATGCAGTGTCTTCTTTTTTTTTTTTTTTTTTTGAAAAATCCAAGTGCCAGAATTGACCCCACAGGCAACTGGACCAAGGCCCGAGGCCTGACCCTGTTACAGAGTTTGCAGCTCAAGGACAGCTTTGAGGTCCCGTAGTCCTCCTCCTCCCATCAGTTTGGGGCCACATGGACACCTGGCCCCCTCCTATTTTTATCCCAGAGGCACTAAGGTTCAAATTCATATGATGCAGTTGGCAGATTTCATCCCCAGAGACCGCAGCATGATAAAGACT
Source organism: Lontra canadensis (assembly GCF_010015895.1). NCBI lineage: Eukaryota > Metazoa > Chordata > Mammalia > Carnivora > Mustelidae > Lontra > Lontra canadensis. The sequence continues at coordinate 23,438,347 of NW_022631008.1, forward strand.
CAATGACTTGCCCAAGGACATTGATTGAGTCAACAGTAGAAACGGGAGCAAAACTCAGTCACCTGACGCTGGAGCCAGCTCCCCTTCCCTTGACACGTCACCTAACAGGGAACATAATCTTCTTAAGTATCAAATAGCACGAGCCTTCTGATGAGCGAGCAAGCCGGGGAGCCGATCGTGAGGAAAGTGGGTGTTGAATTTCCTTTGACACAACCCCTTCGGGAAGTACAGCAGCGGATGCAAGAAGAATGTGACTTAGGTTTTAAATGAAAGCAGAGATCTTTTAAAATAGGCTTGGAGAACTGATAAACAACTATGAGGACTGGCTATGCATGTCAGTCCAAGGGAGAGCAGAGAGAAAAAGAATCGAATAAGCAAATGTGTAAGTGTTCTCAAGCAGGCAGGCAAGAGTGCTGGTGACTCCTGGTCTGCGCAGGTGACAGAGAGGTCCTTTCCATCCCCCTGGTTAGGGGGCTGGGGGTGAGGTAGTTCTTTTTTTTTTTTTTTTTAAGATTTTATTTATTTACTTGACAGAGATCACAAGTAGGCAGAGAGGCAGGGAGAGAGAGAGTAGAGGACGCAGGCTCCCTGCTGAGGAGAGAGCCTGATGTGGAGCTCGATCCCAGAACCCTGGGATTGTGACCTGAGCCGAAGGCAGAGGCTTTAACCCACTGAGCCACCCAGGTGCCCCGGTGAGGTAGTTTTTAAGCACAGATCACTTCAGAGCAGTCCCACTTGAGCCTCTGATAAGCTAATGACATATGCCCGATGAAATCAAGGTTGCCTGAATTCTTGTTGGGATGAGAGGAAACAGTATCCACGCCTGGGAGCAGAGGATCTGTGATTCACTTCCATCTGTGGCAAGGAAAGGAACCCAGGACAAGCCTGGTCTGCATGCTACAGATCTCTGGCTCACTCACACCAAGCCTCTAGAAGAACTGCCAAAGAATGGGCTTTTACTTTTTTTTTTTTTTTTTTTTTTCAGATTTTATTTTTAAGTAATCACTTCAGCCAGCATGGGGCTTGAACCCACAACCCCGAGATCAAGAGTGGCGGTCTCCCCCGACAGAGCCAGCCAGGTGCCCTGGGCTCTTGCATTTTAGATTGTGAATTCTGTGAAAGGAAGGAAATTGCTTACAGAATTCCATACTAATTTTCTCTCAGTTGGAATTTCTATGAGTTTCTTAAAAGATCATGGCTTCCCTGGGCCTCAAATGGGGACAAAATGGTTTTCCCTCTGAAGAGCTCTGCCGCCACCAGCCGAGCGCTGTGTCCGTTTCCAGCCCCCATAGCAGCTCCTGGGATTAGGTTCTTCCCATCTTTCCCTGACAAAGCAAAGCAAAACAAAACAAACAATAAAATTGAAATGAGTTTTCTTAATATGGCTCAGTTTGAAAAAAAGGAAAGGAGTTTGGAAAAGAAAAGGTTTTCATTCGACAGTTTAACCCACTTGTAGATTCTATTCGTTGAAACATGTTTATGGGCTTCATTTTATTGATGCCACCATATATAACCTCTCAGCACCATGTCCTGGAACGGGTAACATCCAGGCTCCTGAGGGATTTGGGATTAGAAAGCTTAGGTCTGAGCCGTCCTGGTGTGCTCACTTCCTCCATGTCTCTTTCTCCACCTAAAAGATACTCCGGTGCTGCCTGATGGGTTGTACTGGGAAAGAGGAGAGGAGAAAAGCTCACTGAAAGTTACTTTCCAGTTTTCCCAAGGATTACCACATGGGAACAAATCTCCCTATACCTAACTACACAAGAAACAAATCCTATTCTTACAAAGAAAGGTTCTGCTTTACAGGATAAATCCTTTAGTCTTCAGTAGGTCAACTCGATGGAAGAACCCAGAAGCCAGATTACAGAGAGTGGAGAAGAGTGGGCTCAGTGTGGGTCTCCGAGCTCTAGACTCACAGCTCTGACTGCTGACATCATCTTCCGGGATGCTCCACCCCCCACCAACAAAGTGGTATCCAAAGTGGAGTATGTTGTCTCCTCTGCCCACCCCTCCACCCCTGCCCACACACAGAGTTCTCTGTCTCAGTGAATGCCACCGTCTTCCTCACAGGCATCCGATTTGAAACCGAGGAATTCTCCTCAATGCCTTTCTCACTCACTGTCTCTACTTCCAATGAGTCATTCATTCCCTTCATTTCCGCCTCCCAGATCTCTCCCGTATTTATCTACTTCTCTCCGTTCCCACCACCTGCCACTTTCCTGTCCCTGCTTGCCAGCACCTCTCATTCAGATCGCTGCACCAGCCTCTTATTCAGGTCCTCCTGCCTGGCCCTTAATATTTCCCACATGCAGGAAGAGCGATCCTTCTCACATGCAAATCCAAGGCCCTTGCTTTCCTGTTTAACATCCTTCCATGGTTCCCCATTGCCTTGGAATAAAGGCAAACCAGGCTTATAAGGACTTTCTTTGCTTGAATGGGTTTATCTCTTAAGATTCTTGACTTGCGGGGCGCCTAGGTGGCTCAGTGGGTGGCTCAGTGGGTTAAAGCCTCTGCCTTTGGCTCAGGTCATGATCCCAGGGTCCTGGGATGAAGCCCCACATCGGGCTCTCTGCTCAGCAGGGAGCCTGCTCCCCCCACCCTTTCTCTCTGCCTGCCTCTCTGCCTACTTGTGATCTCTGCCTGTCAAATAAATAAATAAAATCTTAAAAAAAAAAAAAAAGATTCTTGACTTGCCACTTGTAACCCCTTCACACTCCATCCCCAAGCTATGGAAACTTTCAGGTCCCAGTAAACTTGTCTGGCACGCTCTCTCCTCCTGGCCTTGCTGTATAATGTTCCCACAGCTTGAAACACTCCTAACTCTCACTCCTGCTCACCTGATTCACTGTTATTAGGCCTTCAGACCTCAGCTTCCAAGTCTCCTCACATCACTTATGTGTTCCAGCAGCACAGTCTACATGTCCCATATCAAAGCTCCTGCCTCACTCTCTGGGAGCACAAATGCCTATTTATTTTTTAAGCTGTATTCTCTAATACAACTTATGTCCCTTATTTGGCCTTCTAGAAAGGTACAAGTAAAATGACAGCATTGGTTTGGCTGGGGTTTGGGGGTTGGAAAGGAGGAGAGAATTGACAGCAAAACAGTAAAAAAAAACTTTCTGGGGGTAATGGAAAGGTTCCATATCTTGACTGTGATTGTCAAAATGCATCAAACTGTACACATAAAATGGGTGCATTTCTTGCATATAAATTATAAACCTCAATAAAGCAGGTTTTAAGAAAAATAAGTGTATACTCCTTGATTTATCTCATAAATACACCTGACTCATAGTAAGTACCTACCATGAGTAATTGTTAAATGGATGGTTGGATGAATGAGTATTCTTCCCTTCCTCTCCTGTTTTATACAATTGGCATTAATTTTTTAAAAAATACATGTATTTATAAAAAGCGTTCATTTATGACCTATGTCGGCATTCCATAAATGGGATTCAAATTTCCTTCAATAAAACATGCAAACCTAAGACTGTGCATGTCCTTTAGAAAAAATGGTGTCAGGATGAACGCAGGGAAAGGAGGAAGCATCACAGTGACATGAGACAGCTGTTTTGCCTACCTGAGGTACGGAGCAGGTGAGAAGTAATAGTTTCCAGGGGACTGCTGCTGGCAGTTCTGAGGCCTGCCTGCCTGGAAGCTGCCTTGCTGGAGCCCAGGCTAATCTGGGTTCTGGGCGCACTCTGTTCTAAAGGCACTGATGAAGGGTGCATCTGTCTTTGGCTCAGGTCATGATCCCAGGATCCTGGGATCAAGCCCGTGTTGGGCTCCCTGCTCAGCAGGAGTCTGCTTCTCCATTTCTCTCTTCTGCTCTTCCCTGCTTGTGCCCCCCCTCTGTCAAATAAATTAATAATTTTTTTTTTTTTTAAAGCCCTGATGATACTCACTTCCATTCTTTAGCTTCATGCTCCATCTTCATTCTCAGACACAGGGCAGCTCAAGAGAAATGGGACAGGGGCTCCTTCCCAGACCTGCCACAGAAGTGCCTGCACACTGACACCAAGAGATGGAAACAAGCACCTGCCTTGGCCTGAGACAACCTTGACCAGAGGTACAGATTGTACTTGGTTAACAGTGACCTAGACCCGGGGTTAACCCCTGTTCAGCTGTCCAGCGTTAGGAACACTTTCAGTTCACGGAAGCCCACACTTAAGTGTCTATGGAATGAAAGACTAGTTAGAATTAGCTTACTCCTCCCTTCTCTTTCAGATGAGGAAACTGAGGGCAGAAGGGATGAGCGAGTTGGCTATGCTGTGATGAGACAGCGGGGATCATCTCCCAGCAGCCTCTTGGCTCCCGGAGCACTCCCCGAGGGCACGGCCACTCCTTACAGACCAGCAGTGATCAGCCCAGTTTGCTCCGTCAGCTTTGGAGAGCACTTGGTGAATCTAAATTGTGAATCTTGGGATTCAGATTTACTCTCAGATTTTATCACTGCATGAATGAAAAGAGCAAAAGACAAAAAGAAAGTGACTTGTTTTCTGAAGATCACACAGCTCATTTGGCCAAAAGATGCAAGACCCCCCCCCCACCTCTCTTCTAATTTACTGCCTCCCTCGGAAGGTGCCTGCTTCTCCCACCTGTCGAAGGGCATGCAATGTCCATCAAGGCTGCTCTCCGCGGGGCTCAGCCCCACCTCTTCTGCTCTTGCACGCCTGGCGGAGACTTGAATGAACAAACAGACAGCCTCATTTGTAAGTAGGTGGCTTGGAATCCAGAATACACTTTCCAAAGGAAACAACGTCATGAGAGGGTTTGGGTTTCCTGGGCCTGCCCACGAAGTTGAATTAGTCTATCACATGACCGCAAGACTATATATTTTGAGTAGGAAATAAGGGAGAAAAGAAGTACCATTACCATGTTAGTCATAAAATAAACAAGGAAGAAAGAAACAAACAGAACAAGGAAGGAAGGAAGGAAAGGACAAGAAACGCCCACTGGGGCGGTCCTTACCCACAGGGCCCAGCTCCACTCGGAAGATGAAGGGGGGCCCTCTCTCTCTTAGATGAGTGATTATGCCTCGAAATTAGTGACTTCCTCTGCTAACAGTCGAATCTCTGACAGCTGCTCAGATCAGCCAGGCATACATTACTTTCATCTTTAATAAACAGGCACTCTGAAGTCGGTGGCTGGTCTCCATGGCAACCAGCTCCAGTTTTCCACTGATGCCGGGGACAGAAAGGAAGAAGAAATAGATCACTTTGGCTGAGGGGCAGAGGAAGGCAGGGTGTGGGACACAATGCACTGCCCTCCATTTCCTACGGGTCCCAGCTCTTCCCCTCCCCACCATGAGGATGGAGAGGAACTGTGGTGCCATTCTTCTACGCACAGAAGAAGAGGAGTCCTGATCCGTGATGTAGAAAAAATCTGGAGGGTGCCTGGGTGGCTCAGTGGGTTGAGCCTCTGCCTTCGGCTGGGGTCATGATCTCAGAGTCCTGGGATCGAGTCCCGCAAGGGGCTCTCTGCTCAGCGGGGAGCCTGCTTCCTTCTCTCTCTCTCTGCCCACCTCTCTGCCTACTTGTGATCTCACTCTCTGTCAAATAAATAAATGAAATCTTAAAAAAAAAAACTCTGGAAAAGGACTGGGCTGGACAGTGTAGTGCAGGCCAAAGCCCGAGCTGCCAATGAGCTAAATGCAATTTGATCCAACCTATCTTTATGTACTGTGTGTGCCTGGCCCTCTGCTACCTGCTGTGGGGTTATTTCCAGGAGGAGATCACAAAGTAAGGAGAGGTGCCAGTGAACATCATGGTGATGGGGGGAGGAGATCAGAGCATACGTCAGAAGAGGCACAGCCCTTGCCTCCCAGAGCCCGGTGTAGCTGCTGCTCACCACACCCTCTGACCTCAAGCTCAGCCATTCTTGGGCTCTGGTCGGGGTGACTGGAAGCTGGTCAGGTGGGAATTTGTGGTTTGTTGACAGTTCACTGCTGTGGCATCCACCAGGACTCTTAACACCTGAGACCCATAGCATTGCCACCTTCTCTGAGCTCTCCCTGGAGGGTCGACTTGGTCTGCAGGACTGGGCTCTGATCCCCTTGCCCAGACCCCCTGCCTTGCTCACACTTGCCTCTCTTCCATCAGACACCTGAATCACAGTTCCGGGTCCCCAGGTGGATGCCTGCTCTAAAGCAACTGGCCACCTGGAACCACCCCGACGAGGAGATCCTTAATTTCAGCACTGGTCCCCTGCCAGAGCTGCCGGCGTCTCTGCCCCAGCAGGCGTCTGGACCCTCAGGGTTACTGACTGATGCCTGCAGAAGCTAAGCCTTTTCACTGGGGGCCCCTAAAGACTGGACCTTGGACCACAAACACCCCACTCACCATCCCAAAGCCTGCCAGCTTCTGGTCTCAAGCTCTTCCCTCTCCCTACAAGCCACACTGCTGTCAAAATATCAGAAAAGCCTCATTTCTGAGCCTGAATGGACATGATAGACATGGTATTTGAGATGACTCTTGAAGAGTAGCCAGGATTTAGACAGCAGAAGAGAGGGCTTTCTCTGCCAGAACCAACGTCCTCGATGAGAGTCATAGGTAATGGGTTACTCCCTTTATTCAAACCTCAATTAGGTGATGCCAACTTCCTGCCCCTGTCAACAGGGAAGGGTTAAGGTAGTTGGAGGAATCGAGTCCTGTCCGGGGCCCTAGGGCACCGAGAGATACTCGCTCATGGAGGTTCTCCTGGAGCTGCTTGTGAAAATACAATCGGTGTACCTTCCTAGTGTTCTTAAAGGGCAACTAGACAGCTCTAGCCAGGAAGAGGATTACAGCAGTTCCCCCCTCACCCATGGGGCATACATTCCTGGGCCCCCAGTGGATGCCCAAAACTGCAGATAGTACCAAACCCCATCTATGCTGTTTTCTTTATACATACTCACCCCTGATAAAGTTTAATTTCTAAATTAGGCCCAGTAGGAAATTAACACTCACTGCTAATAAAATAGAACAATTATAACAATATGCTGTAATAAGAGTTAGGTGAATATGGTCTCTCTTTCATAGAGTATCTTACTGTACTGTAGTCACGCTTCTCGCAATCGATGATAAAATGCCTACATGATGGGATGAAGGGAGGTGAGAGGTGTAGACACTGGGACGTAGTGTTAGGCTACTACTGACCTCTGATCGTGTGTCAGGAGGAGGATCGTCTGTTTCCCAACCTTCGTTGACCGCGTGGAACCGAAACTGTAGAAAGCAAACCCACGGAGAACGGGGCCTACAGTATAAATAAAATTCACTGAACACAGTCACCCGTTATTCACGAAACAGATGAGGCTGAGGAGCAAGCGAGGACAAGGCATGAGAGGCTCCTGGCAGGCAACATTAAGGAGCTTGGACTTTTAAAAGAGATGATTTTGAGCTATTAAGTAGTTTTAAGCTGAGGAATAATGTGATGAGATGATGTTTTAGGAAAACCACTGGGCTGCTGCAGGCATAGTGGAGGGGGTGGAAAACTTGGGAAGGGCAAGGATGGAGCCAGGAGGCCCCTTGCCAGTGCCCAGCTGTTCTGGGAGGGGAGAGGGGACGCGCAGGCTGCAGAGGCCAAGCGGAGAGGGGTCTCCTTCACCTGCACTGTCTCTGTTTTCATTTTACTTTCTGCTGGGCTCCCCTTGTCTCCCCATGCCCCTGCTGTATCTTCTGTCTGACCCCTATGGGCATAGCCCACACTCACTCGCCCCTGGGCTTTTCCATGTTCATCCTCGCTTCTGCATCCTCTATCCTGGCCTTTCTATTTCCTGCTTTCTGTTCTCTTCTCAGTGGGGAGGGAAAGCTGCCCACAAAATCTCCCCACCCTCAGCTTTGGAGGAAATGACCAGCCCCAGGAGACAAACTCCTCTTATCTTCTGGAAACCAGTAGGCTGATTTTTCCATCCAAAGATCAGAACACCATAGGCTATTGGCCCCACCGGTGGATCACCAGAAATGTCTATCAGGACTTTGTTGCTTGTTTCTACCCATTCAGTGTGGAATACTCTGGGAGATTCTCTTGACCCTCCTTTGACCTGAAATACCTCCTCTACGGATGCCTGAAAGCCCACCATTAAGCCAGTCATTCCTTTGTGTTAATTATTACTTTCTCCCAATGGTTTTCCTTTGAACATAAAAATACTCCTGGAAGGGGAAATACATTAGCTTCCTATTGCCTTGATATAAACAAAGAACGGAGGGAAAAAATACAAAAGTTTTTCAAACCGTTCTCAACATCATATATGAGATTGGGATTTAAATCTAATTTGAGCGTAGAATTCACAAAATATATTTAAATTATAGAACTGTGGATATTTAAATTATAGGATATAATCACATGCTCATTTTATCTTTTCATCTTCTTTATTGAAGTGTAACATACACACAATGGAGTATACAAATCTTAACTGTATAGCTTAATGAATTTTTATAGATGTATATATCCATGTTTCTGCCACAGAGATTAAATAAATCCCAGTACTTCAGAAGGCTCCCTGTGCCTCTTCCTAGTCAATATTCCCCCAAAGGTAACCACTGCTCTCACTACCATAAATTGTTTCTTCCTGTTTCAAGCTTCATATAAATGGAGTCATATGGATTCTGGCTTCTTTGGCTCAATCTAATTTTTTTGAGATTCATACCTATTGCTTGTTTCCAGTTCCTGGCTATTACGAATAAGGGTGCCAAGAACACTCTTGTACAAATTTTTGGGAAGGCTAATTTTTTCTTGAATATCTACCTAGAGATGCAACTGCTGGGTCAAAGAGTAGGTATGTATTTAACTTGATGAGACACCATCAAACAGATTTCCTAAGCAATTGTAGCATTCTACACACCCACCAACAAAATGTGTTAAAGTTGGAGTTGCTCCATATCCTTGCAAACACTGGGTTTGGTCCATCTTTTTAATTTTAGCTATTCTGGTAAAGAAACGTTGGCAATATGTTTGCCTGAGAGAGCTGGATTCCTGAGCGGGTGGTCCTGGGCAGGAGAAGGGAGACCTCACATTAATGACAGCTGTTGGAGAGAAGTTCTGATGAGTTTTGTTTGAATTCTTGTTTTGATAATGAGAAACTGGAAGGACTAGAAATCTAGAAGAATATTTTCTATCAGTACCCACTAAAAGAAAGCCAGTCCTGTGGTCTGTAGGCTGTCACCAATGGAGGAAAGAGCTAGTTTAAGCCAATGCTAGAACACTCCAGACAGGATAGACTTAAAGACTGCAGACCCATGTGTGAGGTATGTCAAGAAGGGATCTTATACCAGGATTCTTGGCTACAAGCAAACCAGTTTGAGCTAATGGAATCAAATGGGAATGTATTGAAAGATAGGGTATTCACTAACCCGAAGAGTCAAGGGCCAGGCCTAGACATGGGCAGGAACTGAGGAGAATCTAGAAGGTCAGGAACAGGCAATTCAGTCTGTTTGGCGTGGCTCCCTGGCCTCAGTGTGGTTCCTGAGGTCCTTGTGTCACTTGTTCAAGGCCCAAAGTTCCAGAGGAGTCTATCTGATTGGCTGAATTTAGACCAAATATCCACCCTCAGGGCTGGTCTCTGCAAGAGCTTCTCTGGTGGGGAGCAGGCCCCTGGGTGGATACCCCACTAAGACTGCATACACGTGTAGGAGGTCATTTCCTAAAAGAAATCAGATGTCATCTGGAAGGTGGAACAGAACCCATGTTAAGTAGCCAAAGAAATGCCACATGTGCACTATAGTTCTGGCTTCAATAGCATTACATTCACACTATCATGTTAATAATAAGAGGAGAGGAAAGAAAACTGGCCTGATCTTATTGGGTAAGCCAGGTAAAGGAATTTGGCAGGACTATAAAACCCAGCTGACTTGTTAATCTGCTTTCAAATGGCTTTGAATAAGAAAAGATCATGTGATTCAATGTTCCCTAATTTGTCAGCCAGTCAGAGTCACTCCCCTTGTAGTGTCACCAAACCTGACAGGGGCCCTGGGTGGGGTGAGGGGACTGTAGAAACTCAGGAAAGAAGATCCCAGCTGAGGAATGGCACTCCTTTCTGGGTCCTTCATCCCTCTGGCTCCACAGGTTAAGGCCTCGGGCCTGAGCTTCTCAGGGACTTAAGAAACTATGTGAGACTTGGGGGGGAAAGTCACAGGCTCCAATATACCCAAAGAAAATTGCAAGTGTTACAATTTTATATGCTCAGTTAGCATTAGGCACATTTACCTCCTCTTTGTTGACACTCAGCTCAGAGTTGCCTGGGACTTTGGCCCACTGTGCATTGCTCCAAACTACAGAACCACCACCAAGAGAGAGAGTCAGAGGGAGCAGGAGCAGGGGACCTGGCTTCTCCACAGGGTGACCACATCTTGATTTTCATCTGAAATGAAGAATCAAAGTCAGCTCTAGAAAAAAAAAAAAAGAAGAAGAAGAAGAAGACTAAAGCCCTTGCCTCCAGTTCAGAACCTAGTTTCTGGATTCCTTCTTTACGTCTCCAATTGTTCAATGGAATTAATTCTCTGTAGCCTTATATGTAGGAAAGACTGTGAAAACCTCCAAGTTACCTGGAACTGGGCCAGAGGTCCTCTTGAGCCTAGACTTTTGAAGCGTGCGATTTCCTCCAGTGGAAAGGGGTTTCTGAAGACCCCAGTGCTGTCCGGTTGTGTCACAAACTCACTACATGACTTCAGGGAAGTCACACCCTTTATTCTTCTCTTTCTTTTCCTGGAACACAGCAAGTCCCATGATCATCTTAAGCAGATTCCTAAATAAAGAAAGGACCCATGTTAGCCTTGCCGACAAATCTTCCGTCATGGGCCACAGAAGACCAAATGATACAATAAAAGCATCTCTGTTCCCCCAAACCAGCCTCAATCTCCAAATTATGCAGCCTGTGATTAGTAGAATCTATTTCACTGTAATCAGGTAGGGTAGTTCTAGGAAAAAATTATACCGAATTTTACTAAATGTGCCTTCATTTGGTTAACCAGACCACTGGGGCTGACATACTGTACCGATTACATAATGTGAGTACCTTCAACATCCTTCCATTTCAGTGAATTGGCTTTTTAGCCATCAGAGTAGAGCCCAATAGAATTTATTTTCTTTGTGGTAGTGTCGAACATGTCTAAATTAGTTAAACTACTTTAATATGAGGTTGCTTTAAGGATCAAAAATTCTCAACCACTCCTTCCAAGGAAACATCAACCCACAACATGTGGACTGAATCTCCATTTTCATTTACTTTGGTTCATTTTGGGTTCTTCCGAACAGCTTCATTTTTCTTCTTGCTAAACCAACTTACATTTTGGACCTGACTAAACACTCTTATATTTGTGCTAATCTTTTGACCAAATACTTTCCTTCATTTTACACCCCACCACTAGGCAACATAATTGTGATCAATTACAAATTGCTGGGTGGTGAGCTCTTCATTCTGCCCATAGCAAGATAAATTACTTCCTTGCCTAAACAATCTCTCCTAGAATTATATTCTTGACCTCCTCCCGTTCTCTGTCCTTCTCCGAGGAGGCCATGTTGTGGATACTCGTGAATGTAATTTGAGCCGTTTGAAAAATGTGCAAACACATTATTAGCAACGTGTTTAAACAGCACCTTTCCCTTAGGTGTTTATAATCCTTTAAAGTTATGATATAATTATTCCTTCCGGCATCACTTTAAAATGTACACAGCACAGCAAGAATAATATTTGTCAAAAAATATGACGGTTATGCATAGATAAAAAGTAATCTCCCATGTCTCATACAACATTTTCATTTATTTATGGGATCTGTGAATTCCTTGCCTCTTTCAAAAAGGACTTGAGGCTACTTAAAACTCGTATGTATATCATTACTTTAATAAAATAGGAGTAAAAGCAGGGAGGCAGGTAGGAAACCTATTCTAAAACATAACAAGAAACCAGAAAGGAAAATGTGACAGTTTTGATTTTACGGAAATATGAAAGTTCTACATTGCAAAGGTCAGATAAAGGGTTAATACCCACAATATGAACTGTACACAAATGCCTAAAAATCAATAAAAGAGCAACCCTCAAGTGTGTATTTTGTGCAAAGAACATGATACTTAGACCCAGCATAACAAATATAAATAATTTAAAAATCCCATAAAAAATGCTTACATTCTAATTCCTACAGAAAGTGTTTCGAATTAAAACATAACAGTGTGATACCCTCTAGTTCCATCCACGTCGTCGCAAATGTCAAGATTTCATTTCTTTTGATGGCTGCATAGTATTCCATTGTGTAGAAGGTATCATGCTTAGTGAAATAAGTCAATCAGAGAAAGACAACTATCATATGATCTCCCTGATATGAGGAAGTGGAGATGCAACATGGGGGGTTAAGGGGGTAGGAGAAGAATAAATGAAACAAGATGGGATTGGGAGGGAGACAAACCATAAGTGACTCTTAATCTCACAAAACAAACTGAGGGTTGCTGGGGGGAGGGGGGTTGGGAGAAGGGGGGTGGGGTTATGGACATTGGGGAGGGTATGTGCTATGATGAGTGCTGTGAAGTGTGTAAACCTGGCAATTCACAGACCTGTACCCCTGGGGATAAAAATATATTATATGTTTATAAAAAATAAAAAATTAAAAAAAAATAACAGTGTGTGCACAACTCAACAGCAAGAAAATAGAAAGATTTATAATGTATAGCATTATACAGCGATTTTGGTTGTTCTAAATTTTCTCCCAATGCAAACAGCACCAAAATGAATAGCCTGGTACTTATACATTTTAGCAAAAACACAAATATTTCTAGAAACCAGGTTCCTAGAAGCAGAATTGAGTTAAAATTAATATGCATTTAAAAATGATAAATAGTGCCAATTAACTCTTCTAAAATATTCTTCTATTTTATACTTAAGCCCGAAGAATATGAGTGTGCCCATTTTCCTTAAACATACAATTACCATATGACCCAGTAATTATACTCTTGGGCATTCATCCCAGAGGAATAGAAGCTTATATTTCTACAAAAACTGTACACAAATGTTGATAACAACTTTATTCATCATAGCTAAAAATTAGAAACAATCCAAATGTCCTTCAATGGTTGAGGGGTTAAACACATCATGACATACCATGCCATTGAATAGTACTCAGCAATAAACAGTTGATACATAAAACAACTTGGATGAAGCCCCAGAGAGTTATGTTGAATGAAAGAGCCAACTCCAAAAGCTTGTAAACCATATGATTGCATAAATACATTTCTGGAATAACAGAAGTATAGAAATGGAGAAAGGATGAGTGGTTGTTGAGAACTCGGGGTGAAGGAGGGGGCAGGAGGAAAGTGGGTGTGGGTATAAAGGGCAACACAAGGGATCCTCAAGGTGATGAAACTGTTCTGGATCTTGACTGCGAAAGTACATATGGGGACTTACACAGGTGATACAATTGCTTAGAACCAACATACACACACACACACACAGATGCGCACACAGATGAGTTCAAGTTAAAGTGGGGACATCTGAATGAGCCTGATGGATTGTATCAATATTAATACCCTAGTTAGGATACTTACTGAACAACAATTTAGCAAGGTGTTACCAGTGGGGGAAACTAGGTCAAAAGTACGTGAGATCTCTATTATTGCTTACAACTGTATGTAAATCTACCATTGTCTCCAAATAGGAAGCTTAATTTTAGGAGATATAAGGCGAATCTGTATGGTATAAGGTCTGTGATTCTTGTGGAGTGAGAAAAGCATGTCCTAAAATAATAGGTACCATATTCTGTTCGCGATAAACAAAGCCATATATCAGCTTGTGTGTGTATATGAATAAATAGAAAATTTAGTACCGGTTACCTCCAAAGAAGAGGAAGGGAAAAGAATTAAGTTTTAGTCTATATGCTCCTGTATTGTCGCAGTGCTTTACAACCAACAGTTCTGTGATTTAAGTATTTGGGGTTTTTAAAAAAGATTTATTTATTGGGGTGCCTGGGTGGCTCAGTGGGTTAAGCTTCTACCTTCTGCTCAGGTCATGATCTCAGGGTCATGAGATCGAGCCCTGCATTGGGCTCTCTGCTCAGTGGGAAACCTGCTTATCCTTCTCTCTCTGCCTACTTGTGATCTCTCTCTCCATCAAATAAATAAATAAAATATTTTTTAAAAATTAAAAAAATAAAAGATTTATTTATTTGAGAGAGGAAGAGAGCACTTGCGCATGCACAAACATGGTGGGGAGGGACCGAGGGACAGAATCTTCAAGCAGAGTCCCCACGGAGCACGGAGCCTGACAACGACGGGCTTGATCTCACAGCCCTGGAGATCATGGCCTGAGCCAACACCAAGAGTCGGACACTTAACTGTGTGAGCCTCCCAGGTGCCCCCAAGTATTTCTTTTTTTTTTTTAATTGTAAGAAGAGATTAAATTATACTGATAATGAGAGTTAACCAAGTGCTCTCTATATAAGCAGTCTCTCTTCAAACAAACTGGGAGCAAAGAAGTGTTCTGGGGAGAGGCAAGTTTCTGAGAACCAGCAAAGCAAAGGACCCTCTGAGAGGAGTAGAAAGGATGTAGAAAGGGGAGTGATCCACAGTAGAAGAGGATGTTGAGGAGTGGGGTAGGGAGGGGGAGAGGATCCTGGGAAGAAATGCAGAGACTCAAAAGTAAGAGGGAAGCTGGACTAGGGATGCTTTGGGGGTTTCCCAGTGGAAACAGGAATAAAATACTGCTTCAGGTTTGCTATTTGGGGTGATGTACTTATCATTTGTCAGGGAGGTGGCTCATACCAGAAGCTTCCCCTTGGTCCTTCCACCAACATGGGGATTCTACTAGCTACTCAGTGTATCTCCTGGAACTGTACATTCCAGGATGGAGCATTATATTGGCCTGTGGTCTCTCTGGATCCCTTGTCAGAGGAATTCAGGTCAAGCTTTATCATCTGATTTCCATAGCCCTTACTCAGCCCCATTTCTGGTCTAGGGATCAGCATAAACTCAGAAACCTGGATGGTTTTCTTTTCCCGGTACCCAGTCACCCTAATAAATGCTCTCTGGTCCCACTAGGCTAGGGGAAGGAGCAGGGTCCTTTCTAAAAGGGTTCTGCATCTGCCAACTGGCTTAGTTAAGGGAACTGGATAAAAGGTCATGTATTCCCACTATGGGGATGCAACGTAGATCTTTGCCAAGCAAAACTAGACGTTTTCTCCCTGTATATGTGAAGAACTGATTTAGTAAACTGCCCTGCCATCTCATTTCTGGGAATCTAGTGACCAATTTGCCATTGCCACAGATGCCTGCAAATGAAACACTCTATCTCTCCATCCCTGTGGTTTATTACGGTAATCACATTTACCTTGTCCCTCACGGTCCCACTGAGACCAGGATAACCATTTCCATGATGGCATCGGCACTGCCACCTCGGACCTTCAGAGAGATACCTCAGAGCTCTGCAAGGATTCTGATGCCTCCCTTACCAGGGATTTTTTTTTTAAGATTTTATTTATTTATTTGATAGACGGAGATCACAAGTAGGCAGAGAGGCAGGCAGAGAGAGACGGAGAAGCAGGCTTCCTGCTGAGCAGAGAGCCCGACGTGGGACTCAATCCCAGGACCCTGGGATCATGACCTGAGCTGAAAGCAGAGGTTCTAACCCACCGAGCCACCCAGGAGCCCCACCAAGGATTTGGTTTACTGCCTTGGTGAAATGCTTTTCACATCTTCACAGAGCATTTTGATTAGGTGACAGCTGAACCTGTTGGAGTAATTGATTCATTCCAACATTCCCATTTCCCTGAGCCTCTAGATTCCTTCCACTCTTACAGCCTTGCTTCTCGAAGCATAATTCGCAGACTAAACAATATCTTTGCATCACCTGCGACCACATTAGAATCTCATTCCTGTCCTAGACCTGCCAAATCAGTACCTGCATCTTAACAAGGTCCCCAGGTGATTCATAAGCACATTAAATTTTGCTTTACAGCAGTGGTTCCCAAACTTTAATGTGCATCAAATTCATTTTCGAAAGCACAAATTCCCAGGGCTCAGCTCCAGTGTCTGATTCTATAAATCTGGGGTGAGATTCAAGAACTGCCATTTCTAACCCATTCCCAGTTGACACTGATGGCTCCAGGTGACATGGTGAACCATTCTGTATCAACCAGCGTTGTATATTACACCAGAGAATTTACAGAATTTCAACCTATAACACTGTAGGCCATCATAGACTTCAGATGACTCCACAATCTTTAAAATCACTACCTTTGACAGAACAATTGAGTGCCACAGCATCTAGATTTTCCAATGGCTTGTCCTTCACTTACTTTTCATTCCATGCTATGACCATTGATGATCTGAAAGATTGAGATACTACTGCATGCATAGACTATCAGTGTCTATTTCCATCTTTTGAACCTCCCCATCCCCCACAAGGTTATCCCTTCAACTCCTCATACGTGATCAACCCAACCCCAGAATCCAATTATGAAGATCTATTTCCTGGTCCAAACTTTAGTATCAACTATCAGAGTATCAGAGTACCAGTAAGAAATAGGTTATATGCTCAGATTAGGATAATTTAAAGTGGGGATTATTTACAGTGGTGTAGATGGGGTATCAGGAAATCACAAGAGAGAAGGCAAAACCCAGGAGCTAGTAGCAGCTAAGTGTTAGTGCCCTAGACTTCAGGAAGAGGGTCATATGAAAAAGGTTCCAATAAGAGAAGCACTGGTCTTCAGTCAAGGAACTCAGACAACCTGTGACAACCTTACAGAGGAAGCTAATAGAATAAATACCTTGTCCTCACTCTATCCCGTTCCCAGTCTCTTACCAGGGATCCTCAGTAGTCACACCCAACTGGAAGCCACAGACAAACAAGGCAGAGGTTACAGTCAACGAAGTCAATGAAGAGTGGATCTGGAGGGGAAAATATAAGACCTCTAGTATGGTGGGAAGGGCTATTGGTTTAGTTTTAAACAAATGTGCTTGTGGCATCTAAGCAGAGGTATTAAGCAGGTAGTTGAGTGGCTCTGGAGATTGGAGAAAAGTCTGAGAGCTGTACAAATTTGAGAGCTCTTAGCATAGAGGCGAGGCCATGAAAGGTGGTGAGATGACCTAGGCAGAATGTAGAGTGAGAAAAGAAGAGAATCTGAGGTTGAACCTAAGTAGTTCCAACATTTAAAAGTCAAATGGAAGGGGTGCCTGGGTGGCTTAGTGGATTAAAGCCTCTGCCTTCGGCTCGGGTCGTGATCCCAGGGTCCTGGGATTGAGCCCCACATCGGGATCTCTGCTTGGTGGGGAGCCTGCTTCCTCCTCTCTCTCTCCCTGCTTCTCTGCCTACTTGTGATCTCTGTCAAATAAATAAATAAAATCTTTAAAAAAAAAAGTCAAGTGGAAGAGGAAAATATGGCAGAGGGACAGAGAAATATAGGCAGAGAGGTGGGAGAAAAAACAAGAAGAGTGTAGGGGCCTAGATACCAAGGAAACTTGCTAATTTTCCCTAAAAGGAGGAAGGATCAGCTTTGTTAAAGTCTACTGAAAGATCACATAATATGAAGACTAAGGAGTGTCCATGAGATTTAGAGGCATGAAGGTCAATAGATACTTTGATAAAAATGGTTTTAATAAAGAAGTAGGGGAGGAAGCCCTTGCAGGAGGCTAATGAGTAAGCAGGTGTTGAATTGGGGCCAATGATGACTATGCAGCACTCGCAGTTTGGGTGAGATGGGAAGAGAGGGAAAGAGTAGGGCCACAAAGAAAATGTGGGGTCCAGAAATGGGATTTTTTAAAAATAGGAGTGACTAAGGCATGTTTAGATGTTGATGAACAGAATATATGAGAGGGGAGCAAACCAAAGACAGAAAGGAGGGATCATTGGTAACATAACCTTTTCTGAGAAAGTTGAAATCTGCAGCATGGGGAAGAGAGGTGACCTTTCTAGGAGGAGGGACATTACTTCCATCTTATCAGAAGGAAAGAACAAAGGATGGACACAGGCGCAGGTGGCAGGAAGTGAGGTAATTCCCAACCTGAGGGCTTCTATTTCCTCTGGGAAATGGAGTGAGGGATAAGATGGGGACTTAAGGCTTTGAGAAGAAAGTTTGAAATGGTTATTTCAGAGAATGAAGGGAGGGTGGACAATGGGGTTCCCGGGGGGGGTGTTGAGAGTCAACAGAGGTAATGACTGAGAAGACCATGCTAGGCTGGGGGGGGGGGTTCCCCAACTGTGCGTTGCTGCCTAGGAGGAGATGCGAAGAAGCTATATTGTTGAGTTTTTCCAGGACTGATTTCTTTTCCAGGTGAGTATGAGGAAAAGACAAAATAGGCCAGAAGGTTTAGGGTACTGGCAAGATAGTGACTGACAGAGTGGACCATGGACTCTAACATGGCTTCAAGGGAAACAAAGAGTAGACTGGTGGATAATGAAAAGGAGAGGGGCCGGCGGCCTAAGGGCCTCAGTAAACTGAGGTGTGGAGCAGGTGAATAAATAGGCTAGAATACAGTGTGAGGGAATTGTAGTCACGGTGGGAGATTTGAGAGATGAGAAGGTTCAGGAGAAGTAGGTGCTGGAGGTAGTGGAGAAGGTTCAGGAATTGAGAAGCCAAAGTATTTACTAGGTCATTGGTGGATATAGTAACGTCTCCTAGGAGGATGGCAGGGCTAGGGTGTGAGGGAATATTGTGAGCCAGGAGGTATAGTCCTTGGGGAATGAGAAGGAGTGTCTCGGAGGCCAGTGGATGAAAACGGCACCAGAACTTCAGAGGAACAGCCATTTTATAGTAATGTTTGGATGCAGTCCCCAGGAATGAGTCTATACACACCCCTCCTCCGGGGTGTGTAGAGTGTGGAAGAATACTTAAAAGAGTTACAAAGAAGCTATACTCTGTGGGTAGAGATGGGTCTCAGTTCAGGCAAGGAGATGGAGGTTCTCCATGGGGCTGAGGCACCAAGAGCCCTGATGAGAGCAGAGGCAGCAGAACGGATGAGGGATGAAGAGACAAGGCTTCATGTTTGGGTCACAGCTTGTGAAAAAGCTGTCCCTAGAAAGATTTCATTCTTATTTATTTATTTATTCATTATTTACTGAGAAAGAGTGGGCAGGGATGGGGAGAAGCAGAGGGAGAGGGGGAGAGAGAAGATCTCAAGCAGGCTCAATGCTCAGCGCAGAGCCCGACACAGGGCTCAGTCTCAGGACCCTGAGATCATGACCTGAGCTGACATCAAGACTCAGATACTTAGCCAACTGAACCACCCAGGTGCCCCTGTCATTAGAAAGATTTCAAAATCAGTCTCTGTGTTCAGAAAGCATTATTTCTGCTTCTCAAAGACATGCACACATGCCAACTCTAATTGTCCTTCATTTTCAGCGGTGACCCTGTGTGTGTGTGGTCCGGCTCTGAAGAACAATGCCTAACCAGCAGTATTTTCTCCGTGCTCAGGACTGTCCTTGGGTTTCTTTGGTTCCAGCTGCTGTTTGCTTAGTCTGGCATGATTTTTTTTCCTTTGTGTCCTTATTTCCCGATTTGCCAAACCCTATGGTTTCAAAAGAATCCTCCCACCAAGGATGACTTTAGGCCTGTGTTCTCTGGATGGTTTTCTATGTCAGCCTTTCACCACCTCTTTCGATCCGGGCCTTGAGCTTTTCGTCTAGTGATTTTTCTGGGCTGTTCTTTGCTGGCTTCACTTCTTGAATATCCACCTCTGCCTTTAACCATTCTCAGGGGAATGGATGGGGATTTTGGGCAGCCTTGTGTCTTTAAGATCACCAGGTGGGTGACAGTATCACCAATGTCTATTATTAAGACAGGAGAGGACGTGGAACTAAACATTCCCAATTTTTAGTAATCCCTTGGATGGTTGAGCAAATTCTTCAGGCATCGTTAAGTAAAACAAAAGTCAGTATGTAAACAGTAGAACTGGGTTTGCCAGTTTTCTCTTTCACCTTCCCAGTCTTGTCCCTTTCGTCGTGATTTTCTTACTAATTCATAGAATGAAAGGCGTGACCTCATCTTGACAAACATCACAAGTGTGTGTTATTGTTTTTCTCAGTCTCTGTGACTTACAGTCATGCACCATAGTATAGAGGCCAGCTTAGAAGGTAAATCCCCTCACATGTGAAAAACACACTTAGCAAACTCATTTCTCTACACAACAGCATGACTGAGAATAATCATATGAGCGCGTATTGCCATTTGGATAGCTTCAATCAAAACTCTTCACGTGATTTTCAGTTCAGTGTTCTCTCTTCCATTTCGTTTTGTTATTACTGTTTTGAATTTTGTTGTTGCTGTTGTGCAAGCCCTCCATATTTTCCAGGCAGTGCTGTGTATGGATTGGCTCTATTATCGCCACCGTGGTTATTCCCATCTATCACCTAAAATGCCTCTAAACAGTCTCCAACCCTTGCTGCCTATCGGCCTCCATCTTGAGGTGCTGGAGAAATGTCTGCCCCTAGAGAAAGCCCCACGGTGCAGGCCATCAGACAGAGTTTCAATCAGTTAGCTCATCCTCCTGCTCTTTAGTAACACAAACAAAAATGTAATTTACTGTTGCTATGGGCAATTTACTTCTAAATTCTTGAGATTTGTAACTCCAGAACCTCCCTGATATCAGAGGCCCCTCTTCACAGCCTGACTACAAACTCAGCCTTAAAGGTACCCTCCACATATCTGTTCTAAAATCTTACTGCAGGAGTTGAAGATAAATACATTTTTCCTTAAAGCTACAACTGAAGCTGGCCGAGTTAGACTTAAGCAAGAGACTTAAATTTTTTGCTTGAGGGAAGAGGTTTCTTGCGTTTGCTTTCTCCCTCTGGATATGAACAGCTCTACACACATAGTCTTATGCTGGGGCAGCCTTCTTGAAACCCAAAGGGAACCAACCTTAAGATGAAACCTGTGTGGCAAAGAGCAGAACAGGGAAGGAGAGAACATGCATCCTGGTTGACATCCTTGAGCTGCTGAACTCACCAGTCCTGGAGTCCACTCCACCCCCAAGATCTTGTGAGATAACAAATGTCTTTATATTTAACTCACATTGGTAAGCCGAGGGCTTATGGGAAGTCTCCACATAGGTTTGAAAGCTCTCCCTCTGAGGCTCCCTTCTTTCTGGGATTCCCTCCTCCCCAATTTCAAATGGCTGCGGAAGCCCCAAACTCCCAACTTCTGAGTCTTCTGCTCAGCAGGATCGCCACCTTCTTCTGGAGCTTTGTCTCCAAGCACGATGGGAAGGGCCTCGTGCTGTCAGAGGAAACACCTCCTCAGTACAGATCTTACCCAGTGTGATTCCGTTTGTTCAAGGGTCCTATCTTCTCTAGAGATGGTTTTGGCTACAGAACCAAAGCATTTTGTTTGCTCTCCTGGGTCTTAAAACATTTTGTTATTATATTTGTTTAGGGTCCAGAATTTATCATAGTCTTTAGCAGAATGGTTAGTCAGAGATGCTTTACTCTGCCATTGTCGGAAGTTGGAACTGACCGGAAGGGCCAAAATTGGACATTAAAATCCCGAGTTTGGTGGGAAAGCTTGGCTATCCTTTCCTTGTGCCACACTCTCCCATGTCTCTTCGCATCACAAGGGGATTAATTTTGCTGAACCAAGGCTGAAAACTGAAAATTCTCCTGAAGGAATCATACTTCAAAGCATTATCAGTCATTCGTAATTTAGAATGGACAATCCTTTTCTGAGAGCAGGTTTTGATATGGGTTAGTGAGAAAGAATAAGAAGTTCCTGGTCACATCTGTCTCCTGATGGCAAGGAACAGAAAACCTGCCACAATTTTGACATAAGCAAAAGCATTTATAGACACGTATAAGTTAAAACTCCACAGCAGGGCTAATTCCAGGCAGAGCTGAATTTAGGACTTGTAGAGGATCAACAGAACGCCGGTTGTCTGCTTTTGTTTTTTGTTTTGGTTTTGGTTTTGGTTTTGGTTCCCAGCTTTCAGACCTGCCTCCTGCACGGTTAGGATTAATCCCAGCTTCCTGGGACTGCAGCCCTGCATCTTCTCAGGTGTCTGGTACAGAGGAGAAAGGGAAAGCCTAATTCCCAGTAGTAGCCACAAAAATCACGCTGCCTCTCCCAGGTTCTGCCTGGGTCCCTGGGCCGTGGTGCCTATCTCTGGAACAATCGCACGGCCACGAAATAGGATGAAATGATTGGCCTAAGGGTGGCTCACCTGCTCCACCCCACAGTCAGAAGGGTGTCAGTTCCACCGGCCCCTCACATACTGAGAGTGGGAGAGGGAGGGGGTAGCCCCCCCATAAATATCAGGGAGTAAAGTGGGGTGAAGCAGTCCACCTGGTTAGTATCTGGCTTCTTATTCACTGGAAGGGTAGACACACGTTGGTGCAGAAACAACAGACGCGGGGAACCTGGGTGGCTCAGTAGGTTAAGCCTCTGCCTTTGGCTCAAGTCATGATCTCAGTGTCCTGGGATCGAGCCCCACATCAGTCTCTCTGCTCAGCGGGGAGCCTGCTTCCCCCCCCTCTCTGCCTGCCTCTCTGCCTACTTGTGATCTCTGTCTGTCAAATAAATAAATAAAATCTTTAAAAAAAAAGAAAAAAGAAACAACAGACACCCCCACCAAGATGGTTATTGGAAGAGACTGGAACGAGGGTAAGGGGCAGGCGTTTAAAAGGTTATATGCTAGAGAGGTAGGGAGCCAGAAAGAGAAAAGCTGCCTCTTTTCCCACTTAGCCCATGGGCTCAGGACTGCTGGAAGCAGGTGCTGCACTGTATCATTGCTTCATGGCTGGCATGCTTGGGGACCTGCCATGAGTTGAAGTCCATGAAATTCAGATGCCACAGCAGTATCTTAAAAAGGTATCAGGTGGAGAGTGGCTTTCAATGTGGAATCCAGGCCTCCAATTAGAGGCTTGTTCCACTTGCTAAATTTGGTGTGGGTTAAATGCCCACTGGTCTCTTGTCCCTATAGCATTTCATCACTGTGATGAGTGCTCGGGAACAAATCCTCCCGTCCTTTCTAACAGTAGGCAATCTCTTATACCCTTAGAATTATTTTTCCAGATAAATTGCCAGGCCTGCCTTTCAATCTCTTCCACTAGTGAGGGCACAATCCAAGGAAAAAAGACAATGGACAATCCCAAGCACAGCGATGCTTCCAAATGTTCACTGGGCTTGGACAGTGCCTGACCAGCCTCCCCCATGGCTCCAACCATCCAGCAGCCTTTGTTATGGGGGCAGGGGGGATGACACTTCCTTTTGTCTCCCCATCTGTCTCCCCTTCCAGAAAACTTGGGGTACCCCAGGCACCACTGAAAAATACCTTGGGATCTCTCAATCCATTCAGTCCTCATTGGTTGCTCCTAAGCATCTCCTGACTAGAACCTGG
Organism: Lontra canadensis; assembly: GCF_010015895.1. Classification (NCBI taxonomy): domain Eukaryota; kingdom Metazoa; phylum Chordata; class Mammalia; order Carnivora; family Mustelidae; genus Lontra; species Lontra canadensis. Next base: position 23,461,621 of record NW_022631008.1, read on the forward strand.
TCATTCCAAGCTCATGAAAGACTTCCCCCCAGTAATTAAGAGCACTCTCCCTGATTTTCAAAAATGTGTGCACTTTTTAGTACCTAACATTTTTCTACCATAAGCATACCTCATTTTTACCACACACACACACAATTAAAATAAATGTGGATATTCAAAGTTTAAAGATTCCCAGCAAGCTGTCCTCCCTTAGAATTTCCAGTGACCGACTTGGAAGTCGCTGTTCACAGCCTTTCGGGCTTTTTCTGTCACTAAAGTTATATATAATAATAAAAAGAAAACATACTTGTGACTAATTTTAAAATGCAACATGGCAGACATGTCTGGAAAGAATTCCCATCAGCCCTTTTCATACCCACGTTCCTATGTGAGGAATTCCTAGCCTTTTCGGGTAATCAGAGCAACCCTTCCTCTTTCACGAAATAACTCAGCTCACTTCCCTCAGTTTCGCCTTCCTGGTGAACTGGTCTTTTGAAGGGTAGAGATATTCTGGTAGATTCTTCCTCCTTCCTGCTCTCCCACCCCCGGTTTCTGCACTTTCTCTGCGTCGCACTGCATTGAGGACACCTGTCGCTGACCTCATTCTCAGCTTTGTTTGTTTCCCTGATAAGATTACTGACCAGGTGCTATAATCTTCGGTTTGCTGAGCAATTGCCTTGGTGCCGTTCCTGTGACCTACACTCTGGACGGAGCTGACTTCATTATTCAGGACAGGCTGCAGGTCCAGTTACCAGCAGGGTCCACCTCTGGGGCCAGACAGAAACTCGTCCAGCCAGTTCCCTTCTCTCACTGAGCAGTTCCAAGACTGACACACACAGATTGACAAAAACACTGAAAGTGTCTGTGTTCCTGGGAATGAATCCCACCACAACAAGCCCAGTCTGTTGCCGGACTCCTATTCTCATTTCCTCTCCCCCCACACTCCGCCTTCCATCCTGCCCCCACCTCCCTTTGCTGCAAAGCTCTGGACCATCAAGTTTGAATGCAGCATTGAGATGGTGATTAAAACAGCATGTTATTTTCTGAATGTCAAGCAACCTATGACAATAAAGCAGGCGTAAGGTATCAGGAAAACAGACGCGTGCTGCTTCCGCACCGGGTACAAACACACAAATGGCTGAACTTTGAAGAGCCTCCACGTTCTCAAGAAGTCTTGGAGCATTAAAATTGATGACGGTGATTCAGTTGCCTTTTGGAGCAGCAAAAAGCGTATAACCGAATCCTCCTGGGCTTAGCCATTTTCAGCCCAGGCATATTAACTTGGCTTTGCTGTGCGTCTGCTTTTGTGTACACACGCGCAGTATTTAACCACCAGTGCAGCGGGCCCCAAATTAAAACCATATTTCGTTAGCACCACATGTTCCAACCTTGACAGTATTTATCAAAGGGGAAGCTGCTGGATTTATTGAAAGAAATGAACTTCACCAGGGTCTGGCAGGCCCAACCCTGAGAGGGAGTTCTGATTTTTTTTTTGCCCCTGCCCACGGAGCAGTGTTGCCACTGTTGGCTCCAGGCTGTTTTCCTTGCTTTGGGCAGTGCTCGCTACTGTGACCCGTCCAGTGCCTCCCTTCCAGCCACCTGGGGGCCTCACGGGATATCATCAGCTCCACATCCATTTATCTTTTGAGGCCCTGTTTGTGTTCCCTTCCCTTGTGCGGTCTGTTTTTCCTCTCCTGCTCTCTAGCCTTGCTCTGAGCATCACCTGGGAAATGTAGCGTCCCAGGTCCCACCCCTGACACCCAGAATCTGCATTTTAGCACAGATCCCCAGGGGATCCCAGTGCACCCTGAAATTTGAGAAGCACTGCTCTACCCCCAGTAACTTTTCTACCAGTGGCTCTCACTGGAGGTCAGGTTAGGTGTTTTGGAGATGCCTATAGGATGTGGGGGGATTGTCCCAATGGTGGATGCTGGATGGGAGGACTACTGACAACTGTGGGCTGGGTGGGTCCTGGACAGCCTGCAGGGGAGAGGACAGCCCGGTAGAAGGAAGACTTTGTTCTTATGTTAAATGGCTTTCTCAGGTGCTGCGAGGCAGCCAGGGAAGTAAGAAACCTATTTGTCACAATCTGAGTCTAGATCCTAATTCTTCTTTACACAAAGACACCAAGTATTGCTTGCACAGTTTTAATATACACTGGGTTGTGTAGGAATTCAACTTCTGTGAAAATTCAGGGAAGACAGCCTTTGTTAAGAACTTCACCTCTGCTCAAAGCTCTGGAAACACACATGATCCAGGGCAACGCTGCTCACAGAATTTCAGTCTCCAGGGCCATATCTCCCCATCAGTCTGCATTTGTAGCTATCTCAACAGTGGCAATTTTCCAGCTGACTACTTCATTACGTTTTTCGGTGTAAATGTGCCTGAGCATTTATATATTAAAATACATATGATTTTATTACCATTAGCACTTTTTTTCTTTCTTTTTTATATCAGAGTTGAGGAATTCATTATACAGTTGCTGAGTCATTTATATTATTCATGGATTCTATTTCAGGAAAATAAAGGAACCATATAAAACTATTTGTTACAAGAAGAAGAGACTATTGGGTCTGATCAGGCTGGGAACCTTGGCTGTACCTTCTTCAATTCTTCAACTGGCTCTTAGTACACACTGTCTTGAAATCTCGGCTATATTTTTAGACCATGCACAGGCTTACCTACTAGATTACAGATATCCTTAGTGTAGGACTATGTTTTATGATCTTGGTCTTCTAATCACACCCCTTAATACATCTCCTGAGCACCAGGTCATCAGTCACATGGCCTTTGGAAGACGGCCGTTCCCGGCATTCCCTTCTTTAAATATTACAGCCTTCCTACTGGGTGCAGAGCACTGGCAGCCTGGCTACCATGGCCATTAAGAAAGGGTTTGGGGGCACTTGGCTGGCTCAGGGAGTGGAGTGTGAGACTCTTGATCTCAGGGTTTTAAGTTCAAGCCCCCCCCCACATTAGGTGTACCAATTACTTACAGATAAAATCTGGGGCATGTGGATGGCTCAGCCAGTTAAGTGTTGGACTCTTGGTTTCAGCTAAGGTCGTGATCTCACAGGTGGTGAGATCAAGCCCCATGTCAGGCTCCGCACTCAGCAGGGAGTCTGCTTGTAGATTCTCTCCCCTTGCCGCTCCCCCATTCTTGTGCTTTCTCACCCTCTAAAATAAATAAATAAATCTTAAAAAAATAAAATAAAATATGAAAGAAAGTGAAAGGAGGGAAGGAATGAAGGAACAGAGGGAGGGAGGGAGGAAGAAAGGAAAGGAGGGAGGAAGTGGGAGGGGAGAAAGGGAGGGAGGGGAAGAAGGAAGACGGGATGAGATGATGGGGATTTTCATGGAAGGAGGTTTTCTTAGGAAAGAGTTGGGTTTTGGGGAGGGTAGAGCAGTCAGTGAAAAAGATACTTCAGAAAGGGAAGCCAGGGGCTGAAATGAACCTGATCTTCTTTCTAACTTTGTCAGAAAGAGGCTGCCACCATTAACAAAAAACAATCTCACCAAAGTGTCTAAACAGACAATCCCCTGTACCTTGAACTGCTCACTTCCTAGGGTCAGATGAGAGGCCCTCGGTTGTCTCTATCCCACCGTCCTGCAAACAGCGCCCTAACATACTCCCAAGGGATCATAGGCCTAGGACTTGGGAGGACATGGGTTGTGATGAAAAATGCTGGTAGGGCCTAAGCTGACCTAGGGGCAGGGGGAAGGAGGGAGGGCCAGCCAGAGAACTGATGAGGACACTAGAAAAAGAGGAAGGTGGGATGTGGCCCAGAAGAAAAGGGACCAAATGACATTAGACTCCTCTCCGCCATTGGACAGCAGCTCGGTCTCAACCAATAGGCAACTCAGCTTCTCCTTAATCTCCTGTCACTCACCTGAAGGTCGTAACAGCCAATTTGAGACACATAAACAAGGCTGCAGAAATTTATCTTTCTGCCAGCAATGAAGACACTCCGTCTCCCCGGATGAACCTGGAAGCCTCGTGACACACTCAAGGAAAGCTGGGTGACCTTTTTGTCTGGCTGCTGTGCGGACCGGATTTGCCTCTGGGCTTAGTGGCTGAGTTGGTAAGATCAGGAACAAACTCTAAGAACCAGGGACAAACTGGGCACCAGACAGAACATCAAAGCTGGGAAGAGATTGCTCCAGCAACTTCCCTTTCAAGGTGTTTTCGTCTACCTCTTAATGCCTTTTCCTGGAAAAGGAGGGAGCTGAAGAGAGGCACAGAGTTCACACGGAAAGGAGTTCCAGAATCAAATTATATCTATACATCTATAAACCACATGATTCGCTGAGTACCAGCTGACGTGAAAACACAAAAAGGAAAGCTCAATTAAACTAATGTGAGGGGGAAGGAAATTGTTCACTGAAGCCTGAGGAGTCCTGCCTGGCTGAGCAGGGCAGTCCAGGCCTGTCACGAAGAGGTGGGCGGAAGGCTCCTCTCCTAGTGACCCAGGGCACATGGATACGGCTCCCTTTCTTGGGCCCCTCCAGGACACAGGTGCCCATCATGCCTTCAGGATGAACTCCATTCACGCTGAAGGAGAGCAGGGGGTGTTACTTTTGCTTAGAAGTCACCTTAACCAAGGACAGCAAGGTAATCTAAGCATTCTGGTGCTAGAAGGGACTTTAGATCATCTCCTTCACACTCATCGTCTTCTAGGTAGGGAAATGGAGGCCTGGGAAGGAAAAGAGATTTGGGCAATGTTGGTAAGTTCTCCACAGAGTTGAGTCTAATATACAGCTGACCCCTAGGCCCACCTTTCTCCCTTCCCCCTGTAACCTCCTCAGAGAACATGGTGGCTTTCCAGCTTGTTGCAGTTTTCTGACGGCCCTTGAATTATCAGAGCTCACATTCACCTACCCTGATTTTCAGCTGCCCTTGCTGGGGCTGGATGAGGTTACCATCCACGCTGCTCCGTGAGGCTCAGAGACCAGTGGGAAGGAAGTCCTTGTCCGAGGTCCGTGGTGGACTAGGAGAGATCCAATAGATCCCTTAGATCTATTGATCCCTAAGGGATCCCTGAAATTCCTTAGATCCAATAATGTATACCACTCCCTGAGAACTCCATTTTCAAGTTTGTGGGGGAGGAATGGAAACTCTTGGTGGACCCAACTGGTCATTCAGCAGAAGCTAAGTCCAGCATGGGTGTGAGCAGTTGCGAACAGAACTCTTGGGCCAAGGTTGACTCTGCATCCAGAAGTTATGATCCAACCACAGGAAATAGCAGTAATTTGAGCACCGGGCGATTAAAATAAAAACTTAAAAAAAAAAAAAAGGAGAGAAAGAAAATAGTAACCTGCCAGGGTTGTACACAGGTGAAGGCTGTGTACACCCAGAAATACCCAGACAAGAGGAGCTGCTGTCTTGGGCCCTATGCTATCCTTAAGGTGTAACTACCTGGCCCTCCTTGGGGGTGCCCTTTCTCCCATAGAGTAATGAGTTATGGGGATTAGGAAATGTGTCCACCTAAAGCCCTTACCTCACCTTCCAGACTTTTCTTTGATACCCAGGCTCCCAGAATTCCCCGCCCAAGGGTCCTGAGCCCATCTCCAGATCCTGCACAAGTGTCTCCTTGGGGTCTGAGTACTGAGGATGGAATGTTCCACAGCTGCGCTCACCCCTAGGCCCATGGGGACAGCTCCTCACAGAAAATTGAATTTATGGGCTGGATTGTCTTTAATGTGTGAGATAGAGCTGGGGGTGGGCAGAGAAAGGGAACTCCAGGGAGCAGATAGAACTCTGAGGGGTCCAAGAATTCTGTTTTTTAGCTGGATTTACAGCTGTTAAGTATTTAGATACATGGTGTGCGAGTCTCCATTTGCACTCTCACCCCAGCCTCAAATGCTGGAGGCTTTTTGAAGCAACACAGAAACTGGGTTCCTATGATTAGATGGTGGGGAGAGAGGGGGGGCGTGGTCTTATCCATTCAGACATCACACCAGTAGGATCTAACCCTCAGCCCTACACTGACAGTGTAATTATCAGGCTGGCTGATTTTTATTCTTTATTGATACAAGACAGTTTGTCCTATTATATTACTCCTAACCAAACACATACCAAGAAATCTGCAGGTTCTATCAAACCAAGAATTATTTCCAATACTTTTTATGCAAATAAAGCAACTAAATTGTTGAGACTAAAAGGAGTTTATTTGCTTCATCCATGAAATAAACCACCCTGGAGAGAGAAAATTAGGATTAACTTCTTCGCACACACATTACACTACTCATGCTAGAGTATTAAAAACTAAATAGCCACAAATACAGCATACCAGCCAGACTCCCAGGGTTCCCGAATGTTCCTTAACTGGGTACACCTAGGATGGTACTATGAGCAGCAGCCCCTGGGTTGAGGAAAAATCCCAGGGTTCTGGAGTGTCTGGGTGGCGCCACTGGTTAGTGTTCCACTCTTGATCTCAGTTCAGGTCTTAATCTCAGGGTCATTAGTTCAAGCCCCATGTTGGGCTCCCCGCTTGCCATGGAGCCTACTTAGAAAAAATAATCCCAGGGTTCTATCCAAAAATCCTCTAGGAAATCAATTAGAATTCCAGGTAAATTAACTGGAAGAAAATCTTTATCATGTAACAATACACAATAGTAGGTACAGATCTTAGTCTATAGATACGTACATTTTTCTTTATTTTTCTATAACACATTCAATTTCTATTTTAGCCTCCATTTCACCAGGGACGTCAAAACCTTATCTCAATCAGTTCTGGGTTATAGCTTTGTTCTAGTGCACTAAGTGGTGTGTGTGTGTGTGTGTGTGTGTGTGTGTGTGCATGCATTTGAAGGCCTCTAATCTTTTCTTTTTTCTTTCTTTCCTTTTTTTTTAAGGTATAATTGACATACAACATTGTATTAGTTTCACTAGTGCGATGTAATGATCATGTGTATTGCAAAATGATCACAATTAGTCTAGTTAACCTCCATCAACACACGTAGTTACAGGATTATTTTCTTGTGATGAGAACTTTTTTTTAAAAATTTATTTATTTATTTATTTATTTGAGAGTGAGAACGTGGGCAGGGAAGGGGTAGGGGGAGAGGCAGAGAACCTCCTTCAGACTCCACAGTGAGCCCAGAGCCCAACATGGGACTCCATCTCACAACCCTGAGATCATGACCTGAGCCGAAACCAAGAGTCAGACGCTTACTGAGCCACCCAGGCATCCCATGATAAGAACTTTGAAGATCTATTCTTTCAGCAACTTTTAAATATGCAATGCAGTATTATTAACTATAGCTGTCAAACTGTACATGACATCCCCGTGACCTCTTTATTTTATAATTGGAGGTCTGGACCACCTTCACCTATTCCAGCCACCACGCCCCATACACACACCTCTGGCAACCACCAATCTAGTCTCTGTATCTATGAAATTAGCCATGTTTGTTTTTAGTACCACCTGTAAATGAGCTCATGTGGTATATGTCTTTTGCTGTCTGATGTTCACTTAGCATTCTATGAGGGCCTTCCGTCCTGTGTCCACATTGGCATCTGCTGAGGCACCATTGTCCATGCCCAGGGCAGCTGAGCTGGCTCTCACTTCCACCCACTAAGCCCATTAAAAGCCGGCCACTCTTTTCTTTCCCTCTTCACAGCATGGAAGTTGTTCTGTGGTTCCCAATCCAAGCTGTGACCTGGAGAATTCTGGGTGGCTTTCTCTACAGCCCTGCCCACTTAGGCATACCCCAAATCCATTTCTCTACCATCTTGCCACCTTCCTGGGACTCTACCCTAGAAGTAAGAAACAGGTCCCCCTTTCTCCCTTCTCATGGATTCCATCAGTGGGTTCCATTGCCATGCACCTGGGACACAAACTCCCACCTGCAAGAATCCCTTAACGAGTACACAGCTGTACTTATCCTCTAAGCCACCTCCCCCACCAGAGAAACACAGGGTCTGGGGACAAGGACCTTCAAATAAAGCACTGTGTATTCCCAAATCTCTGGTATCTATCGGGGTCCTTTCTTCACTCTCAGGGCTTAGACTCAAGAAACTCAAAAGCTAGCACAATAGACCTTTATATCTCTGTTCTCTGTTGAGTGTCCTTCACTGAGGCCATGAACACACACTAACCTGCTCAAAGCAGCAAGGAGAGGAAAGGTGAGTGAGAGGGTGAGGAAAGAGTATTAGGAAGAGAAAGTTCAAAATTAATACCCGACCATAATAACAGCAGAGTTCGAAGTGTTTCCAAATTGCCTTCGACAGAATTCTCTTTCTAAAATACAAACAGGATGATCTGACTGTTCTTTTTCCAGCCCTCCAGTGGCTCCTCATTGCCCACACAGGCAATACAAGAGCCTCTCCATCTGAAAAGTGAAGGGCGAGAACCATCGAATTATTTGTCTGGGAAATCTATCATTTGCATGTACAGAGAAAGCAAATATTCGTGTGGAATTTCCAACCCCTGAAGCATCAAGGCCTGGGAAGAAAACTGAACAATTTTCCAAACATCTCCAAACCCTGATTATTGTTTTTTTTTTTTTAAGATTCTATTTATTTATTTGACACAGAGAGAGAGATCACAAGTAGGCAGAGAGGCAGGCAGAGAGAGGAGGAAGCAGGCTCCCTGCTGAGCAGAGAGCCCGATGTGGGGCGTGATCCCAGGAGCCTGAGATCATGACCTGAGCCGAAGGCAGAGGCTTAACCCACTGAGCCACCCAGGTGCCCTCCAAACCCTGATTCTGACCCTGACTTGAGCAGAACTTCTGACCTAATTTTGGAAGAACTTGTTTCGTTTCTTAAATCAAATATCCTTACCCCTCTTGCACTACAGTTGCTCTGGGTCAACCCAACAAGAACACGAGCAACATGAAAAATACCATGAGAACAGTTTCAATGTCAGCCTGTTCTCCTCCCTTCTCCCTGCCAGACCCTGGGTTCTCTTCTCCAAACTGCAGCTTCAACACCTCCTTCAAGAAGCCTTCCTCTGCAGCTCTGACCCTATCCTAATCGTACCATGGCTCGTGTGAATAACACGGGTCCTGTCTGTTACAGTTGAATGTGTTCATGTTGCTTTTTTCCTGTCTTCTTTCTTTTATCACCCTATAAACTCTCATGGAAAAAGCCTGTAGCCCACCCTCAATCTTGGCCACATCCTAACCACTTAGTGCAAAAGTCTGCACAGAGAAAACTTAATCATCTTTGCAGTTTGATTTCTGGGTCTCCACCACAGCTCCTGGGCAATCATTTATCAGCAAACAAATTAGTTATCAGAAAAACAGCCAAGGTTTCCAGACAGGATCATTTGTATTTCCACTGCTGGGAAAAAACAATACCTACGTCTTGACTTGCAAAGAGGAATTTCAATAGAGGTCTGCGGTCACGGTGTCACTGGTAGGCTTTGACACTTATAACTTTTTGACCTGGAAAGATGAATCAACTTTTATTTCAGAATCATGTGTTTGCCTAGATTCCTTTAGCCTCAAGGTGTAAAAAAGCCAGACAATGCGATCCCCCAGCAACAATGACAACAACAAAATACATATAGTCTCTGGTTGATCACCCATGGACATCATTCCTGAAAGCCAAGTCCCAGCCCACATCCTGCAGCATCCAGGATGGGCTCAGGGGTGGCTCAGAGGCTGTGCCCGCCTTACCCATCCTAGGCATGGCCCCATCTGCTGCCAGAGCCTCTTCTCTCAACGTTTCTACTGATGCCCAGAGCCTGCCTCTTCCGCAGGAACTGCCCCACATCTGACCTCCAGGTCTAGGCCTGTGAGGCAGCTAAGAATGGAGGAAGTGTCTCTCCCCGGCTTCCTTCTGTTGCTTACTCCTAGGTGGGCAACTTCACGAGGCAGCCCAGACTAGGGAGCTTTTTGAGGGAGGGGACATTCTGTCACAGGGCCCCCATACCTGGAACCGTACTGCTTCCAGGTGTGGGGATCAGCTGTCCATCAGCTAGAGATAAAGCCAGCTCCATCTCCTGCTGGAGCATAGAAGGGGCCCGTGAGAGCCCTTTCCTCCCACGCCAGCACAGGCAGGCACTCCGGACCAGGCATGCTAGGAAACCGTCGTTGGACATGGATAACCAGTGCTCAGGCTGTACAGCCACCAGTGGAGCAGACGGGCAGGAACGGGGCAGCCTGACCACTCTCCTGTCCTGGAGGAGGCAACCAAGAGGAAGGGTCCCTAGGAGAGGGTACCTCACCCCTGTGTCAGGGCTGGGGGCGAGTGGGACCCCAGGAGAGTGCTAGACTTCAAGGGGACATACCAGGGCCACCAGGGTGGCTCAGTCATTGAGCATCTGCCTTCGGCTCAGGTCATCATCCCAGGGTCCTGAGATCTAGCCAGGCATTCGGCTCCCTGCTCCATGGGAAGTCTGCTTCTCCCTCTCCCACTCCCCCTGCTGTGTTCTCTCTCTCACGGTCTCTCTCTCTGTCAAATAAATAAATACCAATGTGGAGGCTGAACTCAGAGGAACCCTCCACAGGTCGCCCTGCCCTTTATCCCACCTCTGGTACATCAGCCTCACGTCCTCTCTGCCACGCCACTGAGCTTCCCCTTTTCCTCTGTCTGTTCTTGCTCATAGAAAGATCTCTGTGTGTCTTTCATAAGCACCAAATCGCATCCATAACACTCCTCCATGTTACCTTCACTTTCAATTTTACTGTCAAAATTCTTTTCTCTGCCCTCATTGCCATGCCCCGCTGTCCCACCCACTCCCAACCTCTCCCCGAGGAAACCACAAGTCGCACATTGGAGCTGCCCTCACCCGTCCCGTCTCCAAGTCTCCAGGGCCATGTGACCATCTGTGATCTCCTGTGGGGACATCGTCCAGTTCAAACACTTGACCAACAGTTGGCAACAGCGATGGCTTCCAGTATCCCTATTCATCCCGGGCAAGGGCACACCTGGCTGGTTTCAGAGCCCCGAGATCCTCCCCTGCCAACCACAGTAAGAGAGGACCCATCCCAGTAGAGGTAAAAGTTCCAGTGCACAGTCCACATCTCCCTCTGGTCAAGAGGGGGTGCCCAGCGGGGACCCATTACCTAGCAGGAGAGGAAACAAGGCTGAATGTGCCCAGAAGTTACAAAGTCAAAGAAATAATACTAACGAACAGGCGCTGAGCTCTAAACCCTGTGCTAAGTGACTGTGTTCACCGAATCACCACGGTAATTCTGGATGTGAAACGCAATTACTATCCTCACGGGCCCAGAATGGCTCCATAATTCATCCATGATCACACAGGCCAAAATGGAGAGGAGAATGGCTTCAGGCATCTCCCTTCTGGTAATTAGGTAGGATGGGCTCCAGGAACTGGACGGAAAAAAGCAGGACCTGCTTGGCATAATAAAATAGAGGGGAGTGGCTCCTCTATGGGCCCGAGAACTCCAAGGAAGAGAACAGTTGTGAAAGAGAGAGGAGGCCTCCCTGGGAAGAGACTTCGGGGATCTGATACTTACGATGACCTGTTAGAAACGTGTCTGGCACAGACTTGCTGGCATGTTCTTGCGCTGGCTTCGATAGAACCACACTTCCCTTCTGCGACCTCCCAATCTTCAGTGAAAGTCAGCCAGATGTGCAGACACCACCTACTACAACATGCATGAACAGATGTAGGAGTTGCTTCGAGAACAAGAAAAGGGAGTAATGTCTGGCATGATAGGAAGCAGGGGAAGGAGAGGGTAGAAGCCATGACTGGCAGGACAACACTGGGCCACTGGAGAATTTGACCTTAACAGGAACTGGAGGGAGAGGGGAGCCATGCAAATGTTAGTGCAGGGGGAGAGTCTTTGAACCTGGCTGGCAGGAAGCTTAATTCCCCCTGGAATTTGCAGTGGAGGCTTGAGTCCTTTGATGATGATGTTAAAGAAAAAGTGACATTCCCAGAAAGCTAAAGGATTTGGAAAGCCTCTGTTTTGCCTCACGTAATTCTCCCAATGGAGTAAACAGCTCATTTTCTCCAAGTCATTTAAGAGGTCTGGAAGCAAAAGCCAGGGGCCTGACACAGGGTGTGACTGGCCCTCTCTGCTCTGACAGCTTCTCTTGAATGGGGAAATTCTACCTGCTTTCCAACCCCATCCCTTTATGCACAGATCTTGGTCGAAAGCTCTCCTTCATGTGGAACTTCCTGTTCTATCTTACTCTCCATGCCAGAGCAATCGAAACCTCTTTCCTTGAGAACTGCAGTGTTACAAGTCCTAACTCTGAGGTCAGGCAGCCTAATTGTATGACCTAAACGTCACTGGGATTCAGTTTCCTTATTTGCAAAATGGGTGATAATAATGCCTATTTCATAGTGCAGGTGTAAGGATTACAGGGGGTAAAAATGAAAAGAGAAAAGGTAAAGTATCTAGCATATAGTTAGCTTGCAAGAAAAACTGTCACTTTTATGGTTTTCCTCACTTAAAATGGACACAGATTGCTTGTCTTAAAATCTAGAAACTGAAGGAAAATTTCAAATTAAGTTGCAATGGGAGACACATAAACATTATTAAAGTTATTGCAAGAAAAGCATATGCATTTAAAGGACCAGTAAATCTAACATGTTATTTTCTTTATTATAGCATCTCAATATAGATTTATATTGTTAAGTAGTGTTCCCCAAAACTTTTATAACCCTATTAATTAAGTACTTTGATAGTCTCAAGACATAACTTAAGAAAATAACCAACTATAATCTAGCTGTCTGCATATTTTGACACACTATCATTACTTGGTGTATTTTTAAATTAACAATGCTTATTTTATTTCTAATGACAAAAGTCAGCCTGTTTATTGTAGAACATTTTAAAATATAAAATATAAAAGAGAAACTAAAAATCGCCTGTACTTTTGACTATTAACACTTTGATATGTCTCATCTTTTAAAAATTGCCCATCAAGGGGCAGCTGGGGGCCTCAGTTGGTGAAGCGTCTGCCTTTGGCTCAGGTCATAATCCCTGGGTCCTGGGATGAAGCTGTATGTCAGGCTCCCTGCTCAGTGGGAAGCCTGCTTCTCCCTCTCCCTCTGCCTGATGCTCCCCCTGCTTGTGCTCTTTCTCTCTCTGTCAAATAAATAAATACAATTTTTTAAAAAAATTACTCATCAAAATAAACCCACTTTCACTGAATATTACATAATGAAAATTTTCTATTTCAGGGTGACTGGGTGGCCCAGTGGGTTAAAGCCTCTGCCTTCAGCTCAGGTCATGATCCCAACGTCCTGGGATCGAGCCCAGCATTGGGCTCTCTGCTCAGCAGGGAGCCTGCTTCCCCCTCTCTCTCTGCCTGCCTCTCAGCCTACTTGTGATCTCTGTCTGTCAAATAAATAAAATATTTTTTAAAAATTTCTATTTCATTATCACTTTAAAACGCAACATGCATTCTTGTATAATATTCTACAAAACATCTATAAATCTATAATGTAATTTACATAACCATTTTCATATCTATCTATGTACCTATAAATACTTACATTTAAGGTATTTTTATTTTATGTACATAGAGATGGCATTGTTTCTGCGGTAAGGTAATACCTTGGAGGATCCATTCAAGGAAGTTCACCTTGTCCAACTAAACAACGGGAACACTGGAGGCACACACTGCTGTATTTCCGGGTCAGACTGTGCCGGTTTGAGCAGACATGGCAAAAAGGAGAACCTTGGCTGAATTTTTCTGTATGCTCCTGGTGACCCATTTTGCTTTGTCCAACGTAAAGAAGCAAAAGACCATATACTTGTATGTTTGCATTGCTTCTAATTGTTTCCAATTTTCATGTGGACAAACATCTCTCTCTCTAAATCTGTACATTTCTCTCATTAGTTCCCATATTTCCTCAGATCTCCTAGCAACCTATGGAGCAAATAAGAACAATGAACAATTCTGCCCAAATGACAGATGTACAGCTTCTCCACCCCCCGACCCCTTGCACAAAGGAAAGAACTGGACACTCTCTTCAAAGTCTCCACCAGTTTCTCTTGTTGCTCTTCTTGTTTATATTACTTGGTGTGAATACTCATACATTTTGCTGAAAAAAATATTAATGTATTTGAATATAGGGTGGTGCCCCAGAACCATCTAGAGATATTCCTTTGTATGTCCTATAGGCACCATATGTCCTTACTAAAATTCCAAAATCGGACCCTCACAGTTTCAGATAAAGTGATCATTCCCAATCCTGGATCAATTTTGATGATCTGGCGAATTTAAAAAAAAAACAAAAAACAGTGCTGTCCAGGCCCAGACCTAAAGATTCCCATTCAAGGATTTCCCCCCTGTTTTGTTTATTTGTTTTTTTAATGTGCTTTTTATTTTGAAATAACTATAGATTCATAGGAAGTTGCAAAAAGAGTTCAGAAAGATCATGTGTTCCCTTAGTTTCTCTCACTGGTGACATCTTGTAATAACGAGGACAGTGACATTGGTATAATCCCCAGATTTTCCCAGTTTTAAATCTACTCTGTGTGTGTGTGTCTGTGTTTCTGTGCAACTGTATCACATGTAGATTCATGTAACCACCACCACAATCAAGATATAGAACTGTTCCATCAGCACAGGGCTCCTGGCTACCCCATCACCCTCATTGCCCCATCCTTACCCCCTGTCCCCACTTAATGTTGAGTGCCCAGGGGGTATTTCTCCGACAAATCTCAGACATGTTCCCCCACTCCCTCCTGCTTGATGCCATCACTTCCTTCAGACCTGAGGAAGGCCTGGTGCTTCTCCTTCTGCTATCTCTGTTCCCAGAGATAATGCCCAGAAGGCAGCTTCCAGGAACCCCCTAAAACCCACAGACTTTAGATAAACCAAACAGGACTGTGATCTACATCATTGACTCAGGATGCTCTCTATGAAAGAGAGAAGCTACCTACTCTCCAGCTGTCTGCTACACTTTGCCGCCTTGGTCCCACCACAGGATGGTATCTCTCAGAAGCAGGCGTCCCCTACCAGTTCTCAATGTCGTTCCCTTATCTTTGGAGGTCAGATCTAAGCCCTGGGGCTGGGCGAGGCAGACACTGCCCTTCCTCTTTTTCTCTCAGCCTCTGTTGTGGGGGGCGGGGGGGGGGGGGGTTGCTCTGATTAAAGCTTCTCCCTTAGAGTTCTCAGTACCCCTAGGTAAGCAGCCATCTTGGGGGTTAGCTGCACACAAGTTCATCAGATGCCATCAGGCCAGACTACAGAATCCCAGTTCAGGCTTGGCTGGGAGCCTCCCTCCTGTCAGGATAAATGCAACAGCATTAAAAGAAACCAAAACTGCCCACTTGATTTCAGGGACGGTCATTACTTTAGTACATCCATGGTCCCAGTGCAAAGAAAGCTTTTACTGAGTCTAGGTTTGGTCAATGTGTTGGATTGTTTAAAGAGGCTAATTATCCTTTCAGTCCCCTTCCATCTCATAGGAGATGTGCTCCTGGTAATTAATCTGTAGCCCTCAGCATGTAAGTTGCAGACTAGCGATGGGGGCGCAGGACTTAGGTAGGAGAAGAACTGACAACGCCCAAAGCAGACATGGGGACTCTAGAACCTTCCTGCAGGTCAGGGGAGTATGTTTCAGGTAATGTAAGAATTATTCTAAGAGTACAGTGCTGCTATTGTGTGGATCTGGATGTCAGCCAGCAGTAAAAGAAGGGCGTGTGAGGTGCCTGAGGTGGCTCAGTGGGTTACGCCCCAGACCCTTGATTTCAGTTCAGGTCATGAGGGTTGGGAGATGGAGCCCTGCCTGGGGCCCCCCTGCTTAAGAGTCTCTCTCTCCCTCTGCCCCCCATCCCCCATGAGCTCTCTTTATCACTCTTTTTCTCGAAGAAGAAGAAGAAGAAGAAGAAGAAGAAGAAGAAGAAGAAGAAGAAGGAGGAGGAGGAGAAGGGGAAGAAGAAGAAAAGAAGGAGGAGGAGGAGGAAGAGGGGGAGGAGGAGAAAGGCATGTGAATGTTGAGTTGGCAAGGAATGGACCACAGCGGCTTTTATACCCTGTGACCTCAGCTAAACTGGTACTGTGTTTCTAAGAATTCCCTTCCCTGTATATGTCTGGGTTAGTGTCGGCAACAAGAAATGCTTTGCATCAGATCTGGAAGGAGGAAGTGAACCCCATCATCTTATTTCCTGAAGGTGGCGGCTAGCATACCAACATGGCTGCCGACGGTGGGCTTGGCTGGGGATGGTGAGGCAGCACGGAGACCAGAGCCCTCGGGCTTCCGCCAGATCTCCTTTTTCAGTCTCCCAGAGTCTCGAGCCAGGTGCAAGGGCAGCCCCATGTCAAGGAATGTCCGTGACATGCAGGATCAAGGTTGGAGCTGAGGACAGAAAGATGCAACTTGCAGTTTGTCTACAGGGTCTGTTTGTCCTTGTTCTGACCCACTCCCAGGGGCTCTCCTCGCTAACCCATAGCATCCCGGCTGCCCTCCCCCCCCCCCACCCCCCACCCCAGGCCCCAGCAACTTGAGGCTCAACTCTAGACGCAGGGCCAGCAGCACACAGAAATGGCCTCCCCCAGTTCAAGCACATGCAAAGGGAGGACCCCTGGACACCTCGTTCTCTGCCACACACAGCGGTTCTGCATTTTTGATGAAACTCGGGTGGATAGTGAATGGTGTGTTGATTACCTCCCAGAGACGCTCCGACTGTACTTGGAATCTGTGGATGGAACAGAAGATCAAGTTTTAACTGTATGTTGATTGGAGTGCTGGAAAAGGAGCAAGAAATGAAAATGCCCCATGGAGCTGCTTGGAAATAGATATTCTCTATTCAGAAAAGCAAATCCTAGGTGACACGGGGGCCCTGCTTCCCTAACACTCAAGTACCCTGCGTGTTCTTCAAACAGGAAGCACCTTTACAAATGCTTAATAATTCGTTTATTTGACAAATTCTGTATTGTTTGCCTCTCAGGGAGGTCTGCCCACACACTATTCCCCAAATGGACTCAAACACATAGCAGCTATGATAAAAACAACAACAACAAACCCACACACACAAAAACAAACAAACAAACAAACAAACAATTGCTCAGGTATTTTTTTTCCCCATCATAGCCCTGACCTCAATCTTCTTTCACTTTAATTTCATCCCCCAAACTCCAAACTCTGGGTTCTGAGGCCTTGACTCAGATCCCTGCCTGGGACCTTCTGAATGTCATGTTCATCCACGTGCAGCCTGGTATTTGGACCTCAGTCTTCCTATGGACTCTTGCTTGACTTCGTCCTTTAGGCCCCAGCACCACCCATGACCTTGGCAGGAGCTCACAGCTTCCATCTTGACTACCTGGATGGCACTTCCCACTGAGAAGGATGAGGTTGACATCCCAACACCACTATCAGGAGCCAACAACCCAGAGGGGGATATAAGCCACATATGGAAATACAAAAGTAAGCATCCAGGGAGGAAAGCACAACCTCATCCATCCAACCCGAGGTAATCAGGTGAGTCCTCTTACATTAGGTGACATTTGTAGGACTGGTAAACAGTTAACATATTTCAAGGTCCAGCAGATGAGCTGGGACAGTAGGAAGGGAAATATGCTTCAGACAATAGAGAGAGCCAGAGAACTGGGGTATGAGGGCTTGCATAGATAAAAATCAGGGAAGTGATTAAAACAGTGCAGAGAAAAAAATTAGGAAATACATCCAAATTTCTATTTTCTAGTCTAAAATGAATGCTAAGTATTATGAATGACAATCATAAGCCTCTGGTTTATTAATCACTTCAGACTTGTCTTTCACAAACCTCTCGCTGGAGCAACAAACACCTGAGGAGTGGAAAAAAAAAAAATGAAACCAAGTGAACACAACATGTTAGTTGGTTGCCCCCATACTGAGAGCACACCTGTTGCCACAAGAATGAGAGGAGAAGGTCCCAGCTCTGTAGCTAGGGGCAGTTCGGGGAAAGCACAGCTCATCTTCTGGACTCTATTAGCACTCTTGACAGGCTGAGCTGGTAAACATTACCCACCAATGCATTTTTGAGGGGTGTCTGGGTGGCTCAGTTGGTTAAGCATCTGTCCTCAGCTCAGGTCATGATCCTGGGGTCCTGGGTTTGAGCCCCATGTCAGGCTGCTGAGCAGACTCAGCCGGGAGTCTGCTTCTCCCTCTCCCTCAGCCTCCATTTCCCTCTACTTGCTTCTCGCCCTGCTTGTGCTCGCTCTCTCTCTCTCCCCCTCCCTGTCAAATAAATAAATAAAATCTTTAAAAAACAACAACAAGGGGCGCCTGGGTGGCTCAGTGGGTTAAAGCCTCTGCCTTCGGCTCAGGTCATGATCCCAGGGTTCTGGGATCGAGCCCCGCATTGGGCTCTCTGCTCAGCAGGGAGCCTGCTTCCTCCTCTCTCTCTGCCTGTCTCTCTGCCTACTTGTGATCTCTGTCTGTCAAATAAATAAATAAAATATAAAAAAAAACAACAAAAGAATGCATTTTTAAACCCTATAAATAATATAAACAGCTTCTCTAGTAAGGCATACAGGGACAAAAATGGCTGAATACATTTCTATTATACAGAAACACAGCATGATATCTTTCTGACAGCTTAGGAGAGTAGAGATTTCCCTAATTAAAAAAAAAAAATTTTTTTAGGGACACCTGGGTGGCTCAGTTATTGAGCATCTGCCTTCAGCTAAGGTCATGGTCCCAGGGTCCTGGGATTGAACCGCACATCAGGGCTCCCTGCTCGGTGGGAAGCCTGCTTCTCCCTCTCCCACTCCCCCTGCTTATGTTCCCTCTCACTGTCTCTTTCTCTGTCAAAAAATAAACAAAAACTTTAAAAAAATTCTTTTTTTAAAGAACACCCGTAAAATCACCATTCCCTCTAGGAAATTATTTTGAATACATTTCTATAAGACAGGTGCGGTCCCTCACAGGATTCTCCAGATAAAAGGATAGAACAAATCTGAAATATTCGTAAGCTTATCTAATAGATGTTATTCAAGTCAATACATTTGGAGTAAGTTCCCCACTCGCTCACTATTGAAATCAAC
Organism: Lontra canadensis; assembly: GCF_010015895.1. Lineage (NCBI taxonomy): Eukaryota > Metazoa > Chordata > Mammalia > Carnivora > Mustelidae > Lontra > Lontra canadensis. The sequence goes on from NW_022631008.1 coordinate 23,480,504, forward strand.
TCCAGCTAGAAAGCTTCTTATTTATGGTAATGAAATAGTTTCTCTCAGGTTCATCAGATTAAGTAGAGATGAATTATGTCTAGACTTATGGTAGACCCATCCAAAAGAATGTGATTTACCGCAGGAGAGCCAAATCATGACACTGTGATCATGATTGCTCCAAATCGATGGGAGCAAAGTAATGGGAAGCCCTGGGGCCCCTGGGTGACTCCGTCACTTAAGCATCCACCTCTTGATCTCAGCTCAGGTCTTGACATCAGGGTTGCGAGTTCAAGCCCCAAGTTAGGCATGGAGCCTACTCCAGAAAAAAAAAGAGAAAGAAAAAATGTAATGGAAAGTCCTAAAAATGGAGGAAATGTGGGAATATTTTTTACATATGACCAGTATAAACCCAGGATCCACAAGGTTCAGTCTGTTAGTGGTATGGTGGTGAAAGACACACAGCCCAGCAGAAGAAAAGAATTTCAAAGACTCAAATTCTTTTTTGGGAAACCATGAAGAGAAGGCACATACATGGCACACAGCAACGTTCCTGAATTCTCCTACCCTCTCCGCCCATGTTGCCCTGAACTGCTCTTCTCAAGCATCTCTCTCCAACTCAGCCTTACAGGGTGTCTTTCCTCGCCTTCCTTCCTCTCTTCTTTCTAACTCCTGATTATATGCATTCATAGAACCCTTCTCTCAGTGATTCAAAAAGGAATAAAAACCCTTGCTCTTTAGGAGGTTTCGGAAAGGAGGGAGGACACTGGGCAGACCATTTTGGCATTATTTTCAGCTCTCTGGGAAAAAGAGGGAAGCTGCAGACATTCCCACAGGAGAATGTTTACTCTGTTGAGCACCCTCCCTGCCAGAGAGAGATAAGAGAACTTAATTTATACCGAGACCAGGGCTAGGGAACCCCATTCTGAGACAGAAATGAATCCAGGACAACACGCTGATAAAAACGTTATCTTTCAACCATCTTTTTTGGGCTGATCTATTTCTTTATTATGAGAGCTTAAATAGAAGATTATAAAATAGTTTATAGGAGACAGTAAATAGCTTTGAAAATTAAGAGAAGGCAACATAAAGCCAGATTTCATAAATGCAACAAATAAAGATAATATCCTGATGTGTATCCAATTATATTTCCTCATTTGGACCGTGTGAGTAATAGAGATTTCATGTTAGGTCAACTACAGGCGGGTCAGATGAAACAATGTTCTCCTTCATGTGAAGGTTACACCCTGACTCCAGGAAAACACGCAGAGTTCATCCCTCACAAACCCCAGGTCCTCTGCCCGCTCTTCAGGCCACATCAGTGTTCCAGTATCTGTGAAGTCAGCTTTGTCATTTTTAAAGCAAAACTGTAAGCAAAATGTCGTTCTTATACATGCATCCAGGGTGCCAGGTGGGGACTGGGATGGGACAGAACCCCATGAGGAATGAGCGTGCTGGGTTCGTCTGCTCAGCCTGGCAGGAGCACCAGAACTGGCTGAAGAGGGAGGCCCCGGTCACGAAGCAGGGGTTGGAACCCCGGGGGCAAATGACTGGAAGCCAAAAAAGTGTGGCGAGAGGGAACCGCAGGACCCTCCCGGCCTGAGGTGGCATTTCCGGCATGCGCTCAGGCAGCTTTTCTCATCTGTGCCCTGTTGACGTGATCCCAAGAGCAGGCCCAGGACCTAGGGCTTGTGAGGGATGAACTGTCCGGTGTTTTCCATGCTGGAGTCAAGGTGTAGCCTTCAGGGGAGGGAGAACATGGTTTCATCTGACCCGCCTGCAAATTATCTAACATTGTCTCTATTACTCACACTGTTCAAAAGAAGAAATATAATTGGATAATTTCATCTGTGAAGGCCTCCCTGACAGAGAGTTCACACATCCCTCTGAACTGGGGAAGCCAGAGCAGGACGGGGAAGAATGCAGGAGTACACTGGACCTTCCCTACCACCGACCCCCCAGAACAATTTAGAACAGCACTATGCTCCGCGGGCCTACAGCTCTGCCCAGAGAATAAGCAGACAGAGCTCGCAGCCCAGGGTGACAGACTCAGCCTTAAGCCAACAAGGCCTTCATCCCGGAGGGACTGTGATGCTGCTGCTGTAGAGAGATAAACAGAGTTTTCATCTGCTCAGAGATGCTGTATTACCACAGACTAGGTGACTGAAACAATAGAAACCTTAATTTCTCACAGTTCTGGAGGCTGGAAGTTCAAGACCAAGGTGCCAGCATAGTCAAGTTCTGGTAAGAATCCTCCTTCTGGTTTCTAGCCACCCTGTCCCTGGGTCCTCACACGGCCAAGAAAGAGAAAGAAAAAAGCTCTCTCAGCGGGGCGCCTGAGTGGCTCAGTGGGTTAAAGCCTCTGCTTTCAGCTCGGGTCATGATCCCGGACTCCTGGGATCAAGCCCCACATCGGGCTCTCCTCCTCTCTCTCTGCCTGTCTCTCCACCTACTTGTGATCTGTCTGTCAAATAAATAAATAAAGTCTTAAAAAAAAAAGAAAAGAAAAGAAAAAGTAAGCTCTCTCAGCTCCTAAGGATTCCCAAGGCCCCACCTCCTTAAAACCATCATGTTGCAGGTTAGGATTTCAACATATGGACTTGAGGGGGACACAATCAGTCCAACACACACACACACACACACACACACACACACGCCATCCAGGCAGAGCACTCTAAAATCACACAGTGCAACAGTCAGCAACTTTCCATGGTGGTGGTTGCCCCTTTGTCTAAGCAGCCTTCCAGATTAAGGTCAAGAGTTTTGGTTTTGCTTTTAATCACAAGATATTGTGCTTTGATAAAGAGGTATTGTGGACTGAAGACAGCCTGGTGATACTACTAATTACGTAAATCTGAGAAAGCCATTTACCTGCTCGGACTTTCAGTTTCCTCATCTGAAAACCCACCTTGTAGGGTTTTCGTGAACGCTAAGTGAATGAATTAATATATGAAAAACAACCAGCCAGAAGTGGTACCAAGTGAGAGTAGAGCTGAGAAGAATGATCTGCTTGGCTTTAACAGACGTTCTCCACAGGTGAAAACTCAGGTTAGTGAGAAAGGTAGTGTGGTTGGTTGATACGAAGCAGCCCTCTGCTGCTTGCCGACAAAGTTTGACTTTGCAACCTCGGGCCCTTAGAAGCATCCAGAAGGGGAGAGGCAATCACAGGGCATCTCTGAGTGTAGCCTGCAAGGATGCTTGTAAAACACTCAAAGCTTGTTAAAAAGTCCACAGCCAATCTCTTCTGGATTTCTCCACCCAGCTTCACTGAGCGACTGTACTTCCGAGAGAAGCAGAAGCAATTTTAAAGCACAAAGGCGCTGCCCAAGGATTCCAGTGGTTTTCAGGGAGCAGGGAGGTGGGGATGGGATGTGCTTCCACGCGAGCTTGGCTGGAACTGACTGGGAACCAGACGGTGTGCCCTGAACAAGTTGAGAACGATTTGTCTCTAGCTTTGATAAATAGTGACGTCATCTTTTGGCATTTTAAATATTCTATTGTTTACTTTACAAAGACTTGCCATTCATTTCTTTTCCAGGTTTGATAAAACAGGCCTATTTCCAGCCTGTATTAATCAAAACTCTTGAGTAAAGGAGGCTTATAGAACCTCTCGGAGAAAAACAATTCATGGCAGGAGGGAAGGAGAGCCCTGGCCGGGGAAGATGGCAGAACCAGGCTCCAGGTGGCCCACGCACAAGTGGGGACCAGGGTCAACCCCTGAACACACTCCAGTCTCCGCTTCCTCACCCGTGAGACGAACTGAGGCATCTTGGAGGTTCCTTTCAGCCCAGAACACTAAGGAACATGGGGACACATGAAGCAAACAACTGATTCTACCCAGGGCTTGAACCTCATCTGTGGTTTCTGCTCCTTCAAGGAAGAGGGGATTAGCTGCCATTTAGACACAGGAATGCAGCACTTTGATTATTTTGGTGTCTGTTTTCACAGCCATTGAAGCTGAACCTTGCAGCCAGCCGGTGAGACCTGACCGGACCTCCCCTCTCACTGGAAAAGAAGCAGGCCTGGCTGATACCCGACACCACAGGGGTGCCAGCCTCCACCACCAGACTGCCCTACAATTAAACCCCATCTTGTTGCTTACTGGGTGTGTGGCCTTGGTTAACCACAACCCTGCCTGAACGCCCCACTGGCAGGCCAGCTGAGAGCTGTTGCTTCCCATCTAGCCCCTAAGAGGTAGGATTAGAGGAGTTACTTAAAATGTTACAATGTTACATTCCTAAAGCCCTGGCTGTCACCCAGAGGGACTCCAGGCAAGATGGCTGCGCCCAGCTCCTTAACTCCTCCCTGAAACTGAAGTTACCTGTGTCCTTGGGGCGGCATGGTGTGGAGAAAGGGGAGTGAAACGAAAACTTTTTTGGCAGTTAACTTAGGTTCTCTGAGCAGGTGGCAAAGGAAGAAAGCATTAGCTTTATTTAAAAGGGCAGCTGAAGTTCAGGGAGAAGAGGAAGTGTTGTTATTCTTAATTTTTCACACTCTCCCTGACCCCAGCCTCCATTCTGTAAATAGCCCAGGGTACCATTTGCTGCCAGCAGAAGTATATGGATACCTCTGGAAAGCTATGAATGATTTACAAGCTGGGTCAATAATTAAGTTGCTGGGGAATGAGTTCAATATACAACCAGCTTTAACTCTTTGAATTTCAGAAGACATGCTCCTGGGACTGGCAAGAGAATAATGGTGGGAAAGAAAACACAATTCACACAGATTTTAAATGCCTTGAGACTGTAAAATGTGTCAATCTGTTATCTGAGAAAAGATGATGGTGTTTCCCATCTTGGTCTGTGAGGACCTCCAGGACAAAGGAAACCTGGTTTATTGGTGAAAGTACCCAAACCCACACTTCTGTTCGAGCTCTGCTCTGGGGGCCGAATGAGTTCAGTGGACCCTCTCCTCAGGGACCTCTGCAGCGGAGCTTTTAGTCATGGTGGATCCAGCTCATTCCTGAGGGGAAATCACCCACAGGTTTGTCTGGTGGAAGGGAGTATGTTTTAGGGACAGCTTCTTTGTGCCTAGTCTACAGGTTGCACAGCCCCAGTTGTGCACTATAGCTAAGGGGTCAGGCTAACAACCCTGAAGGAGTCAGCATGTGTGTGTGCATAAGTGTAGGCTAGAGAAGTTCAAAGAAGGAAGTCAGCCAGGCTTGGGAAGTCTTCCCAGGTGGGGTGGGGCTAGACCGGGCCTCAAATGGTTGGAGGGATGAGGGACAGGACACTTGAGAGACAGACAATAGCTTCTTTCACACAATCATTTCAGCCACACACCTATCCTGAGGCCTGCCTTCCATGAGCCAGACATGGGGACAACGGCTGGGGATACACCAGTGAGAGGGAAGGAGAGTGCCGGTTACGGGCTTAGCTGTTTCCCCCAAAATTCAGACGCTGAAGCCCAACCCCCAGTACCTCAGAATATGACTATATTTGGAGATACAACCTTTAAAGAGGTGATTACATTAAAATGAGGCCACTAAGACAAGCTGACTGATGTCATATAAGAGGAAATTTGGACAGGAAGACATCAGGTATGCACGCATACAGAGGCATGACCATGTCCTCGTCTGCGAGGCAGAAAGAGAGGCCTCAGCAGAAGCCAAACCTACCAACATCTTCATCTTGGACTTCTAGGCTCCAGAACTGTAGGAAAATGCCTGTTGTCCCACCTGGTCTGTGGTACTTTGTTAAGGCAGCCCAAGCAGCCTCACATGGTGGTCCTGCCCTCTCAGGGCCTGAGTGTATAAAGGAAGACAAACAAACAGTCATGCAATCAAGACATTAGTGACAAGAGCACCAGGTACCAGAAAGGAGAAGGACAAGGCACTTTGGGAACACCAGAAGAAGGAAGCTGGGCAGAAGGAGCGCCCCTGAGTCCCAAAGCCCAGCCTTAGGAGGCAGAGTGCTGGGAGACAAGCCCGAGCCACCTGTGAAGTGGTGGGAAATGTGGCCAATGAACCAGAGGATGCCACATGGCACGGTCGTTGACATGGGTGGAAATATTCATGCTCCATCCCCCAGTATGGCACCATTTTGGGTTTCTAAGGGGAGGAACAGCACAAGGAGAACAGTACTTTAGGGAGATTTTCCTTGCCAGCATGTGTTGAGGGAGGAGCAGGCCTCTAGCACAGGGGTGGGGGGAGGTGGTGCAGGGGGCAGGTGGTGCAGGGAGGAGGAGGGCTGAACCGAGGTGGCACGAATGGCGGGGAGAGACTGTTCACGGAAAGCATTCTGAAAGTGACAGGTCTTAGTGATTGATGGGAAACTCTTTAAATCATCTTCTCCCTGGAGTGGTCCTTTGGTGATGCTGCTGACCTATAGAAAGGCCCTTCAGAGACCCATCTGCAGGGCTAAGTGGTTGCCACGGCACCAAGTTTTGTGCAAGAGGCATAAAGCCCAAATGGGGAGTTAATCTCTCGCCTTCCTTCTCCATCCCCGTGCTATACACTACTGAGACCCACACGGCTTCTCGAATCTGCACAATGGGTATCATAGTGGTGGGAAGGCATTTGCTTACTGGGAGACTCAGTAAGAAAGTAATACCTGGAGAGTGACCATTATGCACAAAGCCAAGTGATTCCTCTCTGAGGGCCTTCCAGCCTCTTGCTGTGTTTTCAGCCATTCATAGCTGGGGTGGGCGGAGAGGGGATGTGGGTAAAGAAATTATGAAGTAACCAAATTTTCCATAATTACCTCCCTGAAGGAATCGTCATGGCTGATGGACAGAAGCAGGCCAGCACTTGCTTAGATCTGCCGGGAAGGAAATGAAAATATGAAAATCACCAAGGTTAAAAGTCCAGACAGCCTTCTGGCTGTCAAAGTCCATCGGCTTGCAGAAACTTCCAGATAGAGATCCAGGACTGTCAAGTGCTGGACGAAGCTTATCAGTGGTGTTAAGAAGAGGGACGCCGAGCCCACGGTCAGGAAATCAGGGTGCCATGAGCCAAGTCTCACAACCCACAGACACGGGCCAAGGCCAGAGCTTACCATACAGAAGGCACAGACCAGAGAACGTCGGCCCTCATTCTCCATCTGTCTGCAGCCCAAGGTTAATTTGGAGATCAAATTAGAGGCACTGCACTCTGAGAGACCCACAATCGAAGTACTAGGTAAAAGCTGATATTAACACACGTAGAAATAAAACACGGGGCAAGAGAGTCCAGCAAAAATTCTTGGCAGGGCCCCTGACTCTAAATGCATTCTTGGGATACTGGAGGGTTGCAGGAGAGAGGTTTTTTTTTTTTTTTATTTGTCAGAGAGAGAGAGAGAGACCACAAGTAGGCTGAGAGGCAGGCAGAGGCAGAGGGAGAAGCAGGTTCCCTGCCGAGCAAGGAGCCGGATGTGGGACTCGATCCCAGGGCGCTGGGATCATGACCTGAGCCGAAGGCAGCCGCTCAACCAACTGAGCCACCCAGGCGTCCCAGGAGAGAGTATTTTTAAAGAGGAGACCATGTGAGTCAACTATTTTGTGCATGGTCAGCAGAGTTTATTATTATTTATTATCATCATCATCATTATTATTATTAAAATATCTTTTAGCCATATGGCTTCAAGATGCTTCCTTTTGTACCAATTTAAAACATCAGTAGAGACTTCTGCAGTCAAAGGTAGTAAGACCAGAAAAACCGGTCTATCTTATTTGTAATCAGTGTGGTCAGCTGCACCGGCACCTCCCAGGAGCCGGAGGAGACTGGAGAGTCTCAGACCCCAGCCCACACCTACTGAACCAGAATATGCAAATGAACAAGATTCCCAGAAGCCTGTGTGCCCAGTGTTTAGTTTAAAACGCACAGCTTTAGAGCATGTTAGGCAAAAAGAAAAGTTGGGAAGGTTTGTGTAGCTAAGCACTGGCTTGCTTTAAATAAGAAGTCACCTTGTAGCCAGCTCAGTGTCCACTCCCACTCACGGGGTGAGAGAACGAGCAACAGCTCCTGGACCATGGCAAGATGGTGTCGGCAGTAACGGAAGACAAAGGAAAAGGACCTGGTTTCAGCTTTACTGCCAAAAGGACCATACAGGTGCTTCTCCTTCTGAGGGTAGTTATACATTCTGTTTTGTCCATAAAAGTCCAAGGCCCATATGATTATAGATGATGCAAAGGAAGCCTAAATCATATAAAAGAAAAATTTTTCCTTAACATGGGGTAACGATCATCTTCTAAAAAATTGTTCTTGGTAGGATATGCCCCATTAGTCATTCTCTCGCTTACTTTTCCAAAGAGGCTGTGCCAAGATCATCCATGATCATTCTTCTGCTTTCAGTCTGGCTGAAGAGGAAATGTTCATAGTACCTATGACTTCTACCTGCCAGTGACTTGTACCAACCCAAGAAAGAGATGGTATTCATTCAAAGATCCGCTTAAATCCTGGCACTTCTAGTTACCATGTGACCCTGGGAAAGTCCCTTGATTTCCTAAAGTGAAGAAACTATAAAATGCCAAGTGTTAATTATAATTAATTACTCACACAGCACAGCAGCAGAGCTTAGCCTGCCCTAATAATAGCACCACCATGACCTCTGTGTGACAGACAAGGAGCCTAAGCCTTGAGCTGTATGGCCCCACGTCCCTCAGCTAGAAAGTGGCAGAACCCACACTGGGAAAGGCCAAGTCTGTCTCTCAAGAGCTCAGAGAATGGTTGCACCTGATGCCAGCACCTGGACGCCAAGAAGGCATTCTCTCCCTCCCAGCTCTGGCCACTCTGCCCTGTAACCGACACCCCTGCTCTGGAAGTTGGAACAAGTAAGGCAGATTTGCAGAGGGTCCTCGTGGACAATTTATGTTAGGAGAGTAATCAGTGTTCCCATAACTTGTCTTACTACCTTTGACTGCAGAAGTATCTACTGATATTTTAAATTGGTATCTGTTCAATCTTCTCTCCTTTGCTTCTGAATCATTTGATTTTTCTTCCTGAAAAATCCAACCCTTTGCGTCAACAACAAAAATCTCGAAATGAGATGGTAAAACAAACGACCCATTGACTCTCTGACCATAAAATAATGAACTTTCTCCCTCTCTCATCCCAGCCGGATTTCCTCATCACCCTGCTTCTTTTACTCTTTCTCTTTCTTTCTTTCTTTCTTTCGTGCAAATGAAACTGACCTTCAGGCTCCCTCCCAGGCTAGAGAATAAGGATGCCCTTAGCTTGAGTGAAACAGAGAAGGTTGAAACCGAAAGACAGAATAGATTTGAATTAAAACAACTTTCTCTCAAAAGCATTTAAGAGAATTCAGCGAAGGTGAGGCATGCTGAGAATGCTGTATTTCTTGGTATCTTCTGATTAGCTTTTAAGATCATTAGTGGAGATGGCAGTATTGCTTGAACAGCAACCACATTCCTGGAGAGAACCAGGAAGGCGATTGCTGAGAATCCCAAGCAGTAACCCCACGGGCTTACCGGCTTCTTTAGTTTCTGTTTGCTCACTCGGTGGCTTCAGTGACATCTTGGTGACCCTAGGGGCAAGATTTTGAGGTATGATTTCGGTGGCACTCCAACTCTGGACACTTTGCATGCATTACCCTTAACTATTCATCACACATATTTCCTGGGGGAGAAATTTTCTATCCCCATTGCAGAAAGCACAAAATGGCTGCATGCACACACATAGTCCTCATGACAATCCAGCAATGGCATCTACTATTATTACCCCATTTCGCAGATGAAGAAACTGAGATCTAGACGGATTTAGTAATTTCCCTAATACCATTCAATAAATGCTGGAACTAGAATCAAACCCAAATCTGTCTGATTTCTGAGCCTGGGTTAAAACAAGAGGTAACATTTCTGTTTTATCTTAATTCTTCGTTTTACGTCTACATTTCCATGATTGCAAGATAGCAGAGAGAAGCGAAAATCATCCCAACAAGAATGGTGTGTGGGTTCTTTTTTTTTCTTTTAAGATTATATTTATTTATTTGAGAGAGAGAGAGAGAAAGCACAACTAGAAGGGAAGGTCAGAGGGAGAGGGAGAAGCAGGCTCCCCGCCAAGCAGGGAGTGCAAGGGGTGAGGGGCTCGATCCCAGGACCCTGGAATCATGACCCCAGGCGCTCTGTGTGGGTTTTTAATAACCACTAGTCTTCCTTATTACCATCTGGCTGGCCAAGCAGCAGCCAAAGCAGGTACCACCAGAATTAATATTCAACCATCTCCTGTTTCTGTCTGTCTTTTCTCAGAGGTGAATTACTTCGGAGTAATGATGGTAATTTTTCTTTGCCTTTTTTTTTTTTTTTTAAATCTCCCCCCAACAGTGCCACATTGTAAGAAAGAAAAATTGGCAATTGCTGAGTATTTAGTATGGGCTAGGTCAGCACACAGACTGCCACTCAATCCCTCCCAAACCTCACCAGACATCATTAATCAATCACACTACTCTTCCCTAGAAAGACGGAAGAGCGTCTCAGGATCCTACTCAACACAGTGCTTCAGGCAATACTAGCCATCAGTTGGCTCTGGTACACTGGGTGATACCTCTCTGCTTCTGCTTGCCTGTGTGTGCGGCTGTGGCTGGATACCTTCCGCCCAAGCTTGTTATGGGAGCACTGACTACCCAAGTTCCAGTTAGAAGTTATGCAAGGAAAGCCAAAGTCATCATAACACAAAAACATTCACTAAAAGAACGGATCATTCTTCTATTTTATACCTCCTGAGCCATCCCTCTCCTTTTCACCGTAGCCAGTTCCCCGGAGGGGAAAATGTTATGTTCTTCGCAGACTGTTTCGTAAGGGATACGTGCAGAAATGCAAAGAGACGGCAGATGTGGAGAAATACGAACTTTTCTGTGAAGTGGGTGAAGGTGTTATTGGCCAGCTGCTCAAATCAGACACGTGAAGCCCTATTAGCAAATGAGAATCTGGGAAATCTACACCAGCCAACAACTGAAGAAGAGAAAATCTGAGGGTGATGACAGGATAGGGGCTTCAAAAGAGATCATTTAAATATCAAAGGACTGAGCTGAAACTCAGGGGAAAACTGATAAAGCCTTGGAATATTTTTGCCCAAAAAAAAAAAAAAAAAGACACTGTTTATGCATGTACTGTGAAAACCAAACATAAAATGAAGGATTATGCCATCCCCCTGCACGAGTCTGTCAGGAAACAATTATGCCAAGAAAAAGAATCAGCACCTCGATAGTCAACCTTGAATTCGTGATGATCTTTTTTTGCAGGTAATTCTAGACAAAATGAATAGATCCAATGTTATCACTCATACTAAGTTTGGAATTTATTTTTTTTTTAAATAAAATTTATTTTATTTATTCTGTTGCTGCCAACTTGAGGCAGAACGGCACTGCTGAAGCCAGGTAAGGAGTGAGCTGCTGAAGGAGCATGGCTGGGCTCCCACTGACTCCACCACCCCCTAACAGATGCCATAATGGGCAGTGGCTGAGTCCTTCTATCAACCGTGCAAGACACTTTTCCTGGGCTCAGCTACTGTCTAGGCTGAAGAGCAGAATCTCTCAAAAGTCTTTTGCCTCAAATCCCATTTCCAAATGGCCTCTGCTCTGGAGCCAACCCCGCAGGTTTTGTCAGCAAGGTCTTGAGGAGAAGGCCAGGTCTTTTCTCCCAGGCCAGGTGGTCACACGCCTGTCTCTAAAGCCAGGAAATAAGGTGCCTGGGTGAAGCCCCTTCCAAGGCTACTATACACAGTTACACACAATCATGGCCCAAAGGAGGAGGTAGGTGAGGGGGTCAGGAGTGCCCATCGTTCTTTGTCATCGGCTGAGGGGAAGGGGAGCCACTGGGCTATAACATTTCATGGGGACACCAGCCTTGTCCTGGTGTCAAGAGCCCTGGTATGTGTGCTTGGTTTTGGTACCATCTCTCAGTGTCTGTTCCATTCTCGGTAATAGTGGTTCCCAAAAAACAGTGGTTCCAGGGACCCCTGGGGATGGGTTTCATGAAGTCAGAACTATTTTCATCAGAACACTAAACTGTTATTTATTCTTTTCAATCTTCATCTCTCAACTGGTGTAGAGAGGAGTTTTCCAGAGTTTTTATACGATTCTCTGAGGTCATCAGTGCTCTGATGATGGAATGTGTTTATTTTCCCATGTTTTTAAAATTTCTGAGCTTTAGTTTTTTTTAATAATTTTTAAATTTTTTTTATAAACATATAATGCATTATTAGCCCCAGAGGTACAGGTCTGTGAATTGCCAGGTTTACACATTTCACAGCACTCACCATAGCACATACCTTCCCCAATGTCCATAACCCCACCACCCACTCCCTACCCTCCTCCCCCCAGCCACCCTCAGTTTGTTTTGTGAGATTAAGAGTCTCTAATGGTTTGTCTCTCTCCCGATCCCATCTTGTTTCATTTATTCTTTTCCTACCCCCCAAACCCTACACATTGCATCTCCACTTCCTCATATCAGGGAGATCACAAGATAGTTGTCTTTCTCTGATTGACTTATTTCCCTCAGCATAATACCCTCTAGTTCCATCCATGTCATCGCAAATGGCAAGATTTCATTTCTTTTGATGGCTGCATAGTATTCCATTGCATATATATACCACAGCTTCTTTATCCATTTATCTGTTGATGGACATCTAGGTTCTTTCCATAGTTTGGCTATTGTGGACATTGCTGCTATAAACATTCGGGTGCACATGCCCCTTCGGATCACTACGTTTGTATCTTTAGGGTAAATATTCAGTAGTGCAATTGCTGGGTCGTAGGGTAGCTCTATTTTCAACTTTTTGAGGAACCTCCATGCTGTTTTCCAGAGTGGTTGCACTAGCTTGCATTCCCACCAATAGTGTAGGAGGGTTCCCCTTTCTCCGCATTCTCACCAGCATCTGTCATTTCCTGACTTGTTAATTTTAGCCATTCTGACTGGTGTAAGGTGGTATCTCATTGTGGTTTTGATTTGTATTTCCCTGATGCCAAGTGATGTGGAGCACTTTTTCATGTGTCCGTTGGCCATCTGGATGTCTTCTTTGCAGAAATGTCTCTGCCCATTTCTTGATTGGATTATTTGTTCTTTGGGTGTTGAGTTTGCTAAGCTCTTTATAGATTTTGGACACTAGCCCTTTATCTGATATGTCGTTCTGCAAATATCTTCTCCCATTCTGTCAGTTGTCTTTTGGTTTTGTTAACTGTTTCCTTTGCTGTGCAAAAGCTTTTGATCTTCATGAAGTCCCAGTAGTTCATTTTTGCCCTTGCTTCCCTTGCCTTTGGCGACGTTCCTAGGAAGAAGTTGCTGCTGCTGAAGTCAAAGAGGTTGCTGCCTGTGTTCTCCTCAAGGATTTTGATGGATTCCTCTCTCACATTGAGGTCCTTCATCCATTTTGAGTCTATTTTCATGTGTGGTATAAAGAAATGGTCCAGTTTCATTTTTCTGCATGTGGCTGTCCAATTTCCCCAATACCATTTGCTGTCTTTTTTCCACTGGACATTTTTTCCTGCTTTGTCAAAGATTAGTTGACCATAGAGTTAAGGGTCTATTTCTGGGTTATCTATTCTGTTCCATTGATCTATGTGTCTGTTTTTGTGCCAGTATAGTAGTCTTGATGATGGCAGCTTTGTAATAGAGCTTGAAGTCTGGAATTGTGATGCCACCAACTTTGGCTTTCTTTTTCAATATTCCTCTGGCTATTCGCGGTCTTTTCTGGTTCCATATAAATTTTAGGATTATTTGTCCATTTCCTTGAAAAAAAATGCGTGGGATTTTGATAGGGATTGCATTAAATGTGTAGATTGCTTTAGGTAGCATAGACATTTTCACAATATTTGTTCTTCCAATCCATGATCATAGAACATTTTTCCATTTCTTTTTATCTTCCTCAATTTCTTTCATGAGTACTTTGTAGTTTTCTGAGTATAGATTCTTCATCTTTTTGGTTAGGTTTATTCCTAACCTAACCTATTCCTATTCCTAGGTATCTTATGGTTTTAGGTGCAATTGTAAATGGCATTGACTCCTTAATTTCTCTTTCTTCTGTCTTGTTGTTGGTGTAAAGAAATGCAAATGATTTTCTGTGCATTGATTTTATATCCTGACACTTTACTGAATTCCTGTACAAGTTCTAGCAGATCTGGGGTGAAGTCTTTTGGGTTTTCCACATATAGTATCATATCATCTGCAAAGAGTGAGAGTTTGACTTCTTCTTTGCTGATTTGGATGCCTTTAATTTCTTTTTGTTGTCTGATTCTCAGCTTTAGTTTTAATACACTAAATATCAATGAAGGGAACCCATATACATGAAAATTCATGGGGGATCAGCAATAACTTTTAAGTGTATAATATCCAGGTCCCAGGTACAAACAAGTAGACAATGAAAAGCAGGTCTCCCTTTTCTACCCTGTTCCCCAGACCCCACGGTCCTCTCCCCAGAGGCAGGAGCATCCTCCCCTCCCTGTGATGTCTTCCCCAGGTGGTCAAAGCACGTACAAATATATGTGTGTCCCCGTGATCACCCCACGAACAGCACAGCGCTGTACACCTGCTCTCATCTCTCTGGAGATGGCTTCCATGCAGACCCATACTGCCATCTACTCAATCGGGTCCTTGCTGAAGGACACCTGGCTTGTCCCTTCCCTCTTCTGCAACTTACCATGTTGCAAGGACTGTGCCCATGCAAATGTTCTCTCACCTATGGGGCAGTCTCTGTCCACATCCCACATGGCAGCATTTAGTTAGCCAACCTGCTACTGAAAATCATTTAGGTGATTTTGTGTCCCACACAGGGCTGGAACAAACATCCTTTTACACACATCTGTTAGCATAATTTCTTACAAAGAAATTGCTAGGTCAAAATGTATTTGAATTTTAAATTTTCATCAATAGTGTCAATTTTCCCTCCAAAGAAGTTGAACCAACCGACATGTCTCCCAACTGTCTCTGAGCACCTCTTTCCCAACTGCCTCCCCTACACTGTTTATTATTAAAAATTTCTGATCTGTGACAATCTAATAGATAAAAAATATTATCTTGTTGTTCTCGTTAGCACTTAATTACTCATGTGCTCAGCCCTTTTTCCCTGTTTATAAATCATTTCGATTTCTTTTGTCCGCTTCTAGCTGTCCTTTGCTCCTTTTTCCTATAGAGTTGCAGATCCTTTTCTTTCTGAGTGGTAAAACTGTTTAAAATGACATTCAGGAAATTAGCTCTTTGCCTCTGAGATAGATAGATAGATAGATAGATATAAAATATTTTTCTAAGTCTTATTTGTATTTTGATTTTCTTTATGGTAATTCTTTGCTCTGCAGAAATTTAAATTATTTATGTAGTCAAACTTACTAGTCTTTTCTTTTATGGCTTCCAGGTCTTGCGTCTCAGGCTTGGAAATTCTGGCCCCAGTGAGAGATGATTAAATTTTAAAATTCTTTCATGTTTAAAAAGAAAATTCTTCCATGTTTATTTCCAACACTCTTACCATTCTACTTTCTCACCCCTAAGTTTATGATCCATCTGGAATGTATCTTGGTATAAGGCATAAGAAAGCAGCAATGCATTTCTTTTTTTAACAGAATGGTTAGTTATTCAACCTGAGGCCATTTGTTGAATAAGCCATCTCTCCCTACTGACTTGAAGCCTTGAAGTCTTCATAGGAGCATCTCTTGTTCCCAAACAGCATCAACACGGGGCCTAGAACTTGAGAAGCAGCACCTGTTGCGGTGGGGGGCATTGCTCTGGACAGGAAACCGCCCTCCTAGGTAGGGATGTTCATGCTTAGCCCTCTTTGTGCTGAAGAGGAG
The DNA here is from genome assembly GCF_010015895.1 of Lontra canadensis. NCBI lineage: Eukaryota > Metazoa > Chordata > Mammalia > Carnivora > Mustelidae > Lontra > Lontra canadensis. Next base: position 23,496,190 of record NW_022631008.1, read on the forward strand.
GTGCCTCTGGCCATCCAGCACCCTCCTTACCAGGTGGGTTCCTCACCACCGGCCAAAGGTGGCTCCCGGCTCTTTATGGCAGCCAGAAATAAAACTCTTTACAAAGACATCATTTCAAAAACGAGCACAGTGAATGATGTAGTAATATACAAACTTCATTTATAATTTTGAACCAAAAACTTGGAATTGAGGGAGGGTCATCAACAGAGAGGCTGGATATACTCAAAGGTGCACTGGGTAGAGAGCTAGGGATCCGGCCTCTTGCATGAGCTGTGGGGCAGTGGACAAGTCTTCTCTCCTCTTCTGTGCCCTCCTCTTTCTCATTTATAAAATATGGAGATTATGCTAGAAACACCTGAGCTTCCTTCATTGTGCTTCTTTCCAAAGTTTTTTTCTTTTTTTTTTTTTTTCTTTTTAGGTAAACCTTACACCCAACGTGGGGCTTGAACTCACAACCCAGAGATCAAGAGTCACACATTCCACCAAGTGAGCCAGCCAGGTGCTACCCCCACACCCATCCCCAAGGTTTTTTCTTGGTGAGATTCCCCTGAGCCCACACACATGCTCAAGGATTCCTTGACTTCCCTTTGCCCTGGAGGCCACAGATTACAACTCTAGGATGAAATTTCTCCTTTGTGTTATTATTATTCAAAAGCCTTTTCAAAAATTTCTCATGAAATGAGCAGTCTTCCACCTTCTTGGCCCTTCCTTCTTGGGCGACCTCTCCAACCTTACCAAGCTTCTCTTTTTAGTCAAAAGGCTAGACTGGAGGGACTCAAGCATGCAGGTTCCCGGAGATCACTTGACCCTTGGGAAAAAGGAAATGCTAGGTGTGTCTTCATAAGGAAAAGAGGCCCCTTCTGGGGGACATTCGATGCAGGCTGCATGACCCAACAAAGGTTTCCGAATGTAGAAAATTCAGGTTAAGGTTGTTTTCATCCTGAAGCAACCAAATCAGGAAGTTCTCAAAGCAATCATTTCACAAGAAGTTTTAGAGATTTAGGGTGTGGGAAAGATCGCTTTTTTTTTTTTCCCCCAAAATTAGGATTGGTTTCTAGCTGTCCAGAAATACACATTTAACACACAAGGCAGGCTGAAATCAGAAGCCTGGAGCCTTTCTTTCACAAGCCTCGCTCAGAGTTTATTTCAACAGCGGGCTGCATAGATACAGATGGGATGGCAGAGGAGGAGTGGACAGTGTTAAATACTATGAATTTTGATGTGGGTGAGCTGCTGAGCAAGTGAAGATTCTCTTTAGACATATTCCTTAAGACTTCATTTTTTTTTTTATTGAGGTATAATGATATACAGCCTTAGTAGGACTTCACATTCTTAGATAGGATACAGAAGTAAAAGAAGACAAAATGAAAAGAATCACGGTATGCCTTTAGGTCTTGATATTAATAACCTGGTATTCTGGTTACCCAAGAAGCTTCCGGTTTCCATGTTTGTGGACATAATAATTCAGTATTCAAAGGCTTAATTGCTATTCATTCAGATTAAAGGTCAGCAGTGTTCCCGTCGGGGGAGGAGATGGGGGGAGGGGAGACAACAGCGAATGGAAACTTCCACATTTTACTTTGCTCAGGTGTCTTATTTTTTATAACAGATATTTATTTCGTTTAATATTTCAAAGAAATAAATTGTTAAAGAGCTCATCAAGTCATGTGCCTCCGTGAAGCAAACAGGTTCGAGGACACCACCTTGGTGAGGAGGGTTTGGCCAGTTTGCTAAACTCTGGTGTCTGCTGAAGCCACCCTGTGCCTTTGTGTCATCTGCTCTTCTCCCCTCATCCACAGAGATGACTTGTGAATGGAGCTCCTTTGCCCACCCACCCCTGGGACTGAAATGGGAGTGGGAGGCCGGAAGGGCAAGTGTGGAAGGCGGGCCTTCGGGGGGTGAGAGACCCAACCAGGTCAGCAAGGTCAGAGCTGGAGACACCTTTGTGGGATTCTCTGCTTGTCTTAGACCAGACTCTGCGACATGAAGCCCTTTCAAGGCAGAAAACCATATCCTGTAGAACGAGGCAGGTCCTAAGCACCCCCACCTGCCAGGTGGGCCGTGGGAGGTGGCTCTGGGCCAGTGAGAAGCCACAGGGCTGGGAGCAGAGCTGGAGGAACAGGAGGGCTGCCCCCACCAGGAGGCCCAAGAAGCTCATGGCACAGCATATCTCTGGCTGAGAAAGAGAATTAATGAGTTTTACCAAGGGCCCTTGCACAGAGCATTGAGAGGGTCTCAAGGTGAAGAGAACCAGACAAATCTGACTCCAGTGACTGGAAGGCTGAGCCGTATTCTCAAGAACCCTGCTGCTCAGCTAATCGGTGTTAGGGTTGTTTAGTTTGGTTTTTCAGTTCATTAAAACTCTTCTCAAAACTCTGGGTTAAAGTGCACTCTTCACACAATTTTTCACTTCCTGGGGGGATGGGGGGGTGGTAGAGGGGGGTTGGATTTATTGAATAACCAGTGCCTCTCTCCTCTCCCCACAAATAAAAGTGACATCCCCTTTGGACGCCTTGAGGGCATACATTTTGCACACACACAGAATTCTCTGAGGTAAACTTTCCAACGTTTTCTGCTGCCTTGACAACCCTGCTGCCAGCCCGAGTCCATCTCCGATTCCTTTCTGCTGCTTCCACCAGCTTCAGCCTCAAATCTCATCGGCAGATCCCGAGCCCAGATATTTTAGATAGCTCTGTAACTTGATACCCAGTCCCTCAGTGTCATTTTGAAACTCGAACCTGAGGTCACAACACTTCTACTTCAACAGTCCGCTCTGAAACAAAGACCTGGAGCAGTGAGCACGTGGCTGTTGACCAAATCAGTGCCATCGGATTGATGACTGACCATCCTTCTACATAGTTTAGGTGGCCTGTGGACTCTTAGATGGTCTCTGATAAGATTCATAGCCTCCTTCCATAATACACTTACCTGACTTCTGCTGCTTACAGGAGAAAAGCAAAAATCAGACTCATGTTTTACACCCCACAACACCCCCAAGGAACTCAGCCAAGTCTACAGGATCCTGAGTACCAACACCCAGACCTAGACACCCTAGGGATGAGGGAAGGGACTCAACCTTGGAGAAAGACTGAATAGTTGCTGCTCAGATCTATCCCAATCTACCAAGTTCCTAGTCCCCCAGGTCTACTTTTCTCGATCGGCCACACCCTATATGAGCAACAATTTAACCATAAGCAGACTCAAAAATTAATTTTAAAACTTCTGAATCAGCAACAGCTTCAGTTCCCCAAACCAGCATCATCGTAGCACCTTATCCTGGACAAACAGATGATAAAGATTTACTTACTTACTTACTTACTTATCTGTTTATTGCAACTCTCTGAGGAAACTTGAGTTGATTAAAAAATAAAAGTTACCAGATGGTAGAGATCTTAGATGTGCACTTTGAGGCTGAGGTAATAAGCCTTTTGAACAAACTGCGAAATAAAAGACAAGGGGAAAATTCAAGGGGACTTTGGCACAGATTCTTTCTTATCATTTCCTGGTATGGTTTTCACATCAGATATTTAACAGCCCATCAATCTGATTATGGTACAATTAGCCCCAGTTCCAAACCTGATTAGCCACTCTGGTCTTGTTTCTTACAAAGATTAATTTTAGATCTTTCTCAATTAGGATGAAATGTCAACCAAAATGTAGTACATAAAAAGTATTATTAACATTATCATAATAACAGCTTATGCTCCCTCCACTCAAAAGCATAGAACACATTTGCCTACAATGAGTGGTGGAAACTCTTCTCTTCCCAACTTTAAAGAAAAGCGTAAGATGCTGGAAGGGAATATGAATGAAATACTTTGCTGAGAGCTTTTTGCAAATGCTTCCCTAATTCATGCAAAATCAAATTTATCTCCACTAGATGAAGTTAAACTGGTTGAGGCCCACAGAGGTGACAAAGATGATGTATTAAACTCTTCTAAGAAATGATAACTATGGAAACATCCATTGGATTCCACGCTCTTCGATTTGCATAGCCAAATGCCCTTTATGAATTAACAATGAGATTTGACAGAACTGATTTTCCTTGGGAATTCTAGGAGATATTCTATTTTTAACCAGAAGCTTAAAAAGTGTAGTGAAATCACTGCTTTACAGAAAGTCTAGGTAAGACCTCAGGAAAAGTTCTCATCAAGGGAACAAATAAAATCGCAAAGATGAAGAGCATATCGAGGAAATCACGCCTAAACTTCTTGACAGACAACAGTTGCCATCATTCCTCTATGCCATGAACGTCCGTGCCCGTATAATGGCTTCAGAAAAGAAATGAGAAACACAGCTTCTACACGATCAGCCAGAGACTCGAGAAAATCCCCAGTCACTGACACAGAAGCTAACCCTAGCATTTACATTCTGAACCAGTTCTAGGAATGAAATCTCAAAGGCAAAGCCCGCGGTTTTATCTGATGGAAAAATGAATTAGAAACATCTTCAATTTACATTTTGGAAAATGAGAAGCATCAAGAAAAAGATTAAAACCATGTTTTATCCAACAACCCAGGAGCCTAAAAGTAATAACTGCTAATATTTAACCAATATTTTTGAGAAAGAGAACTAGAACCACACACGTACACACACACACACGTGTGTGTGTGTGTGTGTGTGTGTGATCTTCTTCAAACAATACTAGGACCTACCAGATATAAATGTACAATTAAAGGGCTATCCCTACAAGGCCAGCTGGAAGAGGCTGTTCTTTCTCTCTAACACTGATAGATGCAGGAACCATCATAACGGTGCAGGTGTAAAAATGGCCTCTACTGGGATGCCTGGGTGGCTCAGTTGGTTAAGCAGCTGCCTTCGGCTCAGGTCATGATCCCAGCATCCTGGGATCGAGTCCCGCATCGGGTTCCTTGCTCGGCAAGGAGCCTGCTTCTGCCTCTGCCTGCCATTCTGTCTGCCTGTGCTTGCTCTCTCTCCCTCTCTCTCTCTGACAAATAAATAAAATCTTAAAAAAAAAAAAATGGCCTCTACTTTTCTCTTCACAGCACAAAGGCTGTTAAGATGAAGTGATTGCAAGAGTTCATGTCCAGAGGTGGAAATTCAAGGTGCATGGAACCCATCATCTCACAATAGGGAGCCATCATGTTTGCTATGTTCAATTAAGCAAATCCTACCATTAAAAAAGGATGGCAAGGTCTAGCCCCAGGGGGATGCCAAGTGTTCAGAAACTTCTGTAACTGATGCAGGAGGAAATGACCACGCAGAGGAAAGACTTCCTGTCTCTACTGTGAGTTTCAGGGCCATGAATGGAGAGAAAGGAAAACCAGACAGAACACCGCTCACCAGGCACTGTGCCAGCCATTCTATCAACATTGCCCTGCAGCCCTACAGCAACAGTATTTATTTTGCTGTTGATGAAACTGAGGTTCAGAGCCCAAAGTCACCAGCTCTCAAGCAGCAAAGCCAGGATATAAATCCAGATCTCCCCATCCCTGACCCTCGCCATTACTCAAAGTTCTGTATCACCAGAACTGGGATCCTTCTGTCTCCTCAGTTACACATAGGATGAAAAGGTCACTCCGAGTGCCTGCCAAGCCTCAGAATCCAACATCTCATTCCATCCATTCCTTCAAGATCCACTAAGCACCTGCTATGCACCAAGGACTATTCTAGATGCTGATGATAGGATGGTGAACAAAAACAAAGCACTTACATTCAAAATAGAGAATAAAGAAATTACAAGTGTGTGCGTATCTGTGTGTGTGTGTGTGTGTGTGTGTGTGTGTTTGGATGAATGGATGGATGGATGGATAGACAGATAGAAAATGTCAGGTACCAAGAACAAAGAGTAAGCATAAGGGGATACAGAGTGGCAGGGTTGGTATCGTACCTCCATTTTCTGTGGCTGCCATAACAAGTTATCACAAACTTGAGGGCTTACAATAACAGAAACTCGTTCTTTCAGTCTGGAAGAGAGAGTCCAAAATCAACACTATCGGTGGGGCCTCCCTTCCTCCAGCAACCATTAGGGACATTCCCTCGCTTGCCCTGCAGCTCCTGGTGGCTGCCAGCATTCCGTGGGGCTGCATCACACTAACCTCTGCCTACGTCTGCGCACTGCGTCCTCTCCTGTCCATCCCGACTCACCCTCTGACTTTCTCTGCTAAGGACACATGTCATTAGCTTTAGGGCCCACCCAGATCATCCAGGACGATAGCCTCATTTAAAAATCCTTCATTTCATTACATCAGCATGGACCCATTTTCCAAACAAGGTCACACTCACAGGTTCCAGGGATCCGGTTGGAGAGCTGTCCTTTTGAGAGGCCACAATTCAAAATGGGCTGTTGTCACGGCTTCTCATGGACGTGGTCAGGGAAGCCGAGTGGTCCCTATTGAAAGGACATGGGGGCAGAGACCCGGATACAGTGAGGAGCACACGGAGATACCTGGGCAAGGGACAGAGGGAGGAACGAGTCCAGGGACCCTGAGGTAAGAGCGTGCTTGGTGTGTCTGAGTCACAGCAAAGAGACTGTGTGGTTGGAACAGCACAAACCTGGGCAGAATGACGTAAGAAATAAACCGTGGTGGAAAACCTGGGCCCCGTATGATGGCATAACGGCTGATGGCTATGAGCTTTCACCATTGTGTGGCCCGCAAGAGGCCAAGAAATCTAACACTTGGGTGACAGGACACGTACAAGGATGACATACTGCCTAGTGTCTCCAGATATTTTAAGAACTCTGGCGGAGAGAACACTAATTATCAGAAGTTTCATTCTTGCCTACCAACCATATCTCTCTACTCTATAAACCAACACCTCTGAAACAATTTCCCTGACCCCATCCCTGTCTGAGCTACACAACCTCCTTTCGTGTTTCCCTGGAACCCTGCGCATGGCTGTCCTGCAATCATCGTGATGTGCTGTGATGGGTCGTTACGGACCGTATCAGGCTGGGGTATCTCCTACTCCAGTCTCCACACCTCTTGAGGACTGAAAACAGCTCATCTCCATATTCCCTCCACCTACACAGTGTCTGGTCTGCAACAGACAAGCAATTGACATGTGTCCAAGGACTAGATGAATGAGCCAAGAGTGAAGATCTCATTTCTCCATTCTTGGAATGCCCCCAATCACAACTCCAAAGAAACTTCTAGCCCTGGAGGGCTTATGTTAACCTGGGAGTAAATGGAGCTAAGAATACATTTATCTTCAATCTTAGAGACTAGTAAAATAAGAGACAGAGCTTTGTTTCCTATTATCACAATTAAGATGTTAGGAAGCAGGAGACCTTGGTTCTGGTTCCATCTTTGCCAATGATTCTGTGACCTCAGGCAAATGACTTCAGTTCTCTGGGCTATGGGGCTTCCCCAAAAGGAAGAGGGGGCTGGACCCGATGGAACGTAAAGCCGTTTCTTAACAGAAGAGCTCCACGCCTCCCGTGAAGTCCTCAAAGGTAAACCAGCATTATAATTACTCGTTTAATTTCCAAGCTCCCTCTTGTCAATGTTCTCAGCCGGCTGTTGCCAACAACCTAGGCCCTTCCTGGACAACGTACCTCAGTCTGAGAACTTCTTTCTCTGTGATTCTCACTGCCTTGTCTTCTCATTTAGTTCTACTAAAGCCTATTTCTCAAACTTTCCTGCTGAAATACCCCCAAAAGCAGAAGAGAGTAAAGGAATTACTAGTATAAGAAATCCTGGGAGAAGTTCTAGGGGCTACTTTCTAGAGGCTACGGAGTTTTTTAAATTTTTTAAATTTTTAATTCTTTTTTTTTTTTTTGAAATTTATTTTTAGGGATTGCCTACATGGCTCCGTTGGTTAAGCATCTGATTTGTCCTCTGTTCCCTTGCCTTCCCCACGACCCAGTCTTCCCTAGACGCCCTCCGTTCCTTACTGCTCTGGTAGGCTGAAACCGGGTGGGACTTGGGCAAAGCTTGACTTAATATCAGAGAGAGCAAAAGGGCAAAAACACAGAGAACAAGAAGTTCAGCCTGACTTGGGAGGTGCTGGGCCCTCCTGCCCACATCTGGCTCCTTCCCAGGCCTTGGTCTAGTCCACTCAGTGGAAATGCATGGTCGGCCTCAACCAGACCTCCACCTCACCCACGCCTTCCCGTCCTCCACCTGGAAGCCAACCCGTGAGCATCCGAGCAGGCCCAGCCTTGCAGCCTTCCTGGGCTCTCCTCGTTTCCCAGCTCCAGGCTCAGGCAGGCCCTGGGCAAAACCACGGTCCACTCAAGCTGTCCTACAGGGCCCTCATCTCCACCTCGCCCAAAGCCTGTGCACGGACGGATCCCGAAACTGGTTCACACAGAGGTGGAAGCGCTTGGCAGCCTCAGGATGAACCTGTCTTCTAAGCGGGGATCCACTCCCGAGACCGCAGCCGTGAATCTGGAAGGCCTGAGGAAAGGTGTCCCTCTGAGGAACACTGCGGCCCACCAGCCCCAACCTCTGCCTGCTACACGGTTCTCCTCACGGTGTATCTGCCACACCAGCCTGCCTGCACCGGGGCCGCTTTCTGAGGATGACCCTTCCCTTATGTACCTTCAAGAATTGGGGAGCTTCTAGAAAAAGACATCTCTGTGGACACACACAAACTCCCCCCGCAAAGATTCCCTCCCTCCCGCTAGAGAAGGCAGCCCTTTGGGCAGGCTGGGGTTCTGCCCTAATTTTGCCAACAATTTGTGACTATAATTTATTACTACAGGTTGTGGCGAAAAGGTCCAGAATGCATCGCTGTGGCATAAAAATTATTTTGAGAAGGCATTTGAGTTCTTGAAACCTCTTATCTGCCTAAAAACAGAGCCTCCTCAAAAAATTCGAAACACATGTGTTATCATAAACCCATTCCTTGGGATAGCTAGAGGTGAGATGTCTCCATAACACCTAAACAGACATTGTGACAAAGCCCTCATATCTGCCCCAGGCCTTTGTGCTGGTCACAGAGAACAGTGGAGGCATGGAGTGGGGATGGGGAGCTGGCAAGGAGCTTCCCCCATAGCTCTGAAATTCTCCCACAGAACCCCAGGTGTCTTGTCTGGTCACCTACAGCAGACCTTGTTTTAGGCAAGCCTGGACCACATTTGGATGACCCTTGGGTTTTCCCTCATTGTTAGAAAAAACCCCACCTTAGTAATGAAGTCTCTTTTTGCCCAGTTGATTTTAGACCTGCCCTAAAGCGAGCTTGCTTTTATTTCTTTCACTTCTCACAATGTTAGCAGAAAATGCTTTTCTCGTTTGCCTCTTATCTGAAGACTTTTATCCTCTCACTGTTCCCCTTACATTCTTTTCTTCCTAGAAACTTCTTATCTCTTGCCATCCCCCAATGCCTCCTCCAAGGGAAGAAAGCCAACTTTCACCTTTGAGCATTTTACCAAAGAGTCTCAGGGTCACAGATGAGCCCCCTTGGGGAGGTGCTCGCTCCTTGGGGTGTGGAAGCCTTGGGCTGTTCCCTGGGCAAAGGGGACAGGTTCCTGGAGAAAGCCTTGAGACCCTAGATAGTCTTTCTAGACAGTTCCCCCCACTGTTGCCATAGAAATCAGACCTAATTTCTTCAGTGTTGATCTGCGTAAGACTTTGTCAAATGCTATTTAGAATTACAAATGAAGAAGAGCATTTCCCTATACCTTACCAAACACACATGTTAAAAAGGGCAAAGAGTTGAGATAATTTAGAAATTTTTGTGACAATTTTGCCAACAATTTGTGACTATATTACTACAGGTTGCGGCGAAAAGGTCCAGAAAATACTGCTGTGGCGCAAAAATTATTTTGAGCAGAAGGCATTTGAGTTCTTGAAACCTCTTATCTGCCTAAAAGCAGAACATCCTCAAAGAATTCAAAACACATCAGTTATCATAAATCCGCTCCTTGGGACAGCTAGAGGTGAGACGTCCCCATACCACACCTAAACAGAGGTTGTCACAAACCCGTCATATCTCCTGTGAGCCTGAGGGCTCATTCATCTCTCCAGAAAGTCCTTTGTTTTCCTTTAAGTGCCCTTCTCCCCCTCCCCTTCCCCATTAAGACGACATATACACCCCAAATTTTAACCACACCTTTGAGTCACATTTTTCTGTGAATGCCTATACGTACGTTAATATAAACGCATGATTAAATTGTGTCTTGTCTCTTGCTAACTGTGTCAGTTTAATTCGCAGGCCTCAGAGAACAAACTTCAAGAGTTTAGAGGAAAAGCTTTTTTCCTTTTCTGGCAAGGGTCTAAGGTAGATTAAGAGGAGAGAAAATGCTAACACTGACCTACTCTAAGAATGTATAATACTTCACAAAGCATAAGCATGTAGAAAGTTGAAAGATTGCTTGGTATCCTTAAAATGTAAACTTTATACAAATCATGCAAATCAATGTTTTTCTACTGCCCTTAAGGCTATTCCTAATGAGTTACATTTTGCATAATATCCCCATTAAGCTTGACTTTTTTTTTTTCCTATTTATTTATTTGACAGAGAGAGAGACAACGAGAGAGGGAACAGAAGCAGGGGATGTGGGAGAGGGAGTAGCAGGCTTCCTGCTGAGCAGGGAGCCTGATATGGGTGGGGCTCGATCCCAGGACCCTGGGATCATGACCTGAGCTGAAGGCAGACACTTAATGACTGAGCCACCCAGGTGCCCCAAGACTGTAGTGTGTGTCGAGAGGAGGTACAACTCTGTTACTTCCCACTGACAGAATATATCAAATCACTGTTTAATCTGCTAATATACATGATATTCCTTTTGATAATTATATTAATTTTTTTAAAGATTTAAACTAGTTGTTACTGAAAATGCACAAAATATTTAGACAACAAGCGAAATGAATGGACCAAACATTTGGTTGAATCTCAACAATTCAGTAAATAGTAACTGGAAAACATGAGTGCCCAACTTTTACATAAAACGTTCCTCCCTTCTCATAAAATTTAAGACAACTACAATACCCCCCCACAAAAAAAAAACAAAAACAAAAACCCGCAATTCTTAGGAATCTATTTGCTGCAGTAAAACTCTCTAATAAAGAAAGCGGAAGAATGATGAATCCAGGCTAAAGGTGATCATGACTGGAGAGGTGGCCAATGGATGACACGGAAGTGAGGAGACCATATACTTAAATGGAAATCATTAGAAAGATCTTAGCTTTTGTTCAGGATGGTGGCTTCCGCAGACACTTATTGCAGTCTTTGACATGACTAAAGAACCAAGGAAATAAAGAAAACAGGAAAAAGAAATTGAAAAGTTCAGAAATGTATAAATATATAAAACATACTGGGTCCCTACTTTAATGCCCCCAAAGTGTCCATTGTGCTTATATATCCTTCCAAAATTTGTCATTGTAGTGTTTGAATGCATACTCTAATTCCCCATTTAGAAGCAACAAAGAGGGGCACCTGGGTGGCTCAGTTGGTCAAGGGTCTGCCTTTGGCTCAGGTCCCGATTCCAGGGTCCTAGGGTCGAGCCCCACAATGGGCTTCCTGCTCAGCAGGGGAGTCTTCTCCCTCTTCCTCTGCCCATCCCCTGCCCCACTCATTCTCTTTCTCTCCCTCTCTCCTTCTCATAAATAAAATATTTCAGAAAAGATGAAGAAGAAGAAGCAGCAGCAGCAACAAAGAGCCAGCAAGTGCACTCCCAGAGAAAACAAGGGAGGTTATGAGTCAAGTCGCTGGTGTTTACTGTGATACGAGAAGAGCCTCTTGAGTAAATTGCACAGTACAGCAAAGTCTTTGAAAAGCAGAGTAGAGTCTTAAGCAAAAGGCCTATTACTATTAGTAATGGAAACCCACAGCTTCCTCCTAGCTCAACCCAGGCTGCTCTCCCCTTAGAGCCGCTAAACAGACAAGTCTGGAAACCCTTTCTCTCTGCACTGAGCTCCTCAGCTTAGATCAGAATATTCAGACAGGCTGGTGAGGGCAGAGGGCTGTGAACATATATTCGTTGACCTCTCCACCCTCTAGAAAACCCAGAACTCTCAAGGGCCACAATCCAGCAAAAGAGAGACCAGAGTTGTTGTTGTTGTTGTTGTTGTTGTTTCTTCTTCTTCTTCTTCTCCTTCTTCTTCTCCTTCTTCTCCTTCTCCTTCTCCTTCTCCTTCTTCTTCTTTGTAATAGAAATGGGTATAAAAACTTTCTAGGTCTAGTCCCCAGTTGGGAAGAAGAATTTGTTAATTCCTTATTCACAAGCTCTTCGAAGACAAAGATCCCGCTTAGATCTTCCCAATGGAGACTGCAGCACTCCATCGATCTCTAAGCAAGCGACACCCAAAGCTCTTCCAAAGAAAAGATGCTCTTGCCTCTTCCCCGAACAGTCTACTTCCTCAATGTCACCCTAAGGAAGTTACAAATCTCAAAACCCAACTTGACCTGCGTGTGCAGAAAGTAGACAGGAAATAGAGGTGAAAGAGGAAATTACACGCCTTGCAGTTACTGAGGGGCTTAGATCTCATTGCTTAATTTAGGCTGCTGGAATGCTGTCCCATCCCCACTGCCTCTATCTACCAACTGCCACCATTTCTTCAACGAGCAATTAGATTTAATTAACATTTCACCTCAAGTTTGGACCAACCAGTAGTGTGCTGGTAAATGTTCAGCAGCTGGCTCTATGGGAAAAAAAATCTGTAACATCTGTGCATTCCCGTGGTGTAAATACTCCCTCTACAGCTGATTTTAAGCTACCAAAATGATGTCACAGAATACAGAGTTGGGAAATGATGTGCACAATCAGCTGCTTTGAGCAGGCTTCCTCACACCACTAACTATAATACTTTCATAATAATTTATCATTATTTTCATATGTAATTCTACAATTTGCCCATATTTTGTGGCCATGCCTCAATTTCTTCATTTTTATTTATTTATGTACTTACTTACTTATTTAAGCCCAACTCCGGACTTGAAATCATGACCCTGGTGAGTCTTGGCTTAAGACCTGAGCCAATATCGAGAATCAGATGCTTAAGCGACTGAGCCACCCAAGTACTCCAATTACCTTGTTTTTAAACGTGATAAAGACCCACTTCCCCAGGTGATTGTGAGAATCCAAGTGACAGGTACATAAAGTTTTCCATTCGTGTCAGCCCTTCTTCCCTTATCTCTTTTCCTACCTCTGACTTTATACCTTCATTCTTCTTCCTCGATGGAAGGCATAATCCCATCAAAGACCCAAGCCCAGGGAAGTATCGCTTGGAGCCTTGGAGACAGAGAAGTGCTCCAGTTGGTGGCAAATGGGATTGCCAAGAGGGCATTTTCTTACAGAAAGATATTAGCAGACTCTATATGACATTGCAGTCTACACAATAAATGGGTCTAACAGCAAATGGCTCTGTGTCTGGTGTTCTCCATGTGGTGCCCTTGGAGATCCTTACAGAAGTGGGCAGCGCATCCTACCTGGGGGATAGAGACTATGCAACAGTGAGCGGATTCTCTGACGGCACTGACACCATACAGCACTGTAGATAGAACATGGGTTAAATTGGTTTTTGTGTGGTTGCCCCATTTCCCATGGAAGGCATTTCTGTGGGAAAGTGCATTCCCAAATTGAAGCCTATTTAACCCATGTTGAATTCAGCTATTAATATTTGGGGGCCTATAAATATATAAAAATAAAGCCCCTCTATTAACAAATAGATAATATAGGAGAAAATTCTCTCCCTCAACTATGAAGCTTAACTTCTTTCTTTATAGTCAGGTTTCTAGAAAGAGTGGTATTGACTTCACCTCACTCAGTAGGACACACAGTTTCTCTTTATCCACTTCCCTGACAAGCTCTGATACAAACCACCCAAGGGTTCTGAAGTAGTTTTGAAGATACATCCATAAATTCTTTGATACTTCTCCCCTAAAGGGGTGGAGTGCAATGTCCCTTTTCTTGGTTGTGGGCTATACTTGGTGACATGCTTCAAATGAATAGAATACAGCACAAATGGTTGGTTTTACCACTTTTAAGATTAGGTTATAAAAAGACCTCAGTTCTTGGATCAACTGCTATGGAGAAAACTACATCTTGAACAGTCCCTCAGAGAGGCCCACCAGGGAGGACCTAAAGCCTCCAACCAATGGTCACGTGAGCAGCCATCATGGAAGCTGACCCTCTAGTCCCAGTCAAACCTTCAGAGACTGCAGCTCTGCCTGACAACTTGACCTCAAATTCACAAGAGACCCTGAGCCAGAACCACCTGGTTAAGCTGCTTCTGGATTCCTGACCCTCAGACACTACAAAATAATAAATGTTTATTGTTTTAAGCTGCTGAATTTTGGGGTGATTCATTATACAGCAATGGTAAACTAATACAGCTCTCTAGAGGACAGATCCCATGACTATGTTTTTATCCTTTACCTGACTCAAATTCTACTATGTATAATGCCTCCTTTTCTTTTTTCATATTCCATTTTGGAACCATGAAGCACTGTTCGTCCTTACCTTCTGTGTATGCCCACCTCTCATCATCCTCTCCTCTCTGGCCTTCCCAGAGCTCTGCTTTGATTCTTTCCTCATTCTACATGCACTGCTTCATCCACTCTCATGATTTTGATGAACAATTGTATTCTTTTGAAGACAGGTGGCAACTTAAACTCTCAGAAGCAGATGAAGTATTGCTTTAAATAGCTGGAAAGCATACAGCTGGGATAACACAGAATTCCTAGATCTGCAAGAATTTGGGCCCGAGGGACCAGAATCCAAGGCTCAACTCTATCAGGACATTTTATCTCTGACTACTTATTGTATCTGCTTGCTTTGGCTTCTCTTCGAGTGTTTGCTGCATTCTTTTCCTGCTACAGATCAGCCATGCCTGCAAGCTGAAGTAGATGGCCCCAGGATGTCGGTTCCACTGAGAACACATGGAGTAGTGGAGAAGTCTTTCTAAAAAGAAAGGATAACGATCACACATAAATGTCATGTGTCCACCACACTGGTAGGGAGGGATGACTCCATCACCAGCCTAACGCTATCTCTGAAACTCCAGAACTTTACATCAACTGACTCCCAGACATCTCCAGCTAGATAGTCGTTGATTGCTGTATTAGTTTCCTAGAGCTGCCATAACAAAATACCCAAAACGGGGTGGCTTAGAACAACAAAATGAACTATCTCAAAATTCTGGAGGCCAGAAGTCCAAAATCAAAGTGTTGACAGAGCCAAGTTCCCTCTGAAGGTGCTAGGGAAGAATCTGTTCTAGGTCTCCCTTCTAGCTTCTGGTAGTTCCTTGGCTTTTGGAGGCACCACTCCAATTTCCGCCATCATCTTCACATGATGTTCTCCTTGGGCACATGTCTGTCTTTGTGTCCAAATTTACCAGGTATATTGCATTAGGGCCCTCCTAATTACCTCATCTTAAGTTGACTACATCGGCAGAGACTCTATTTCCAACTAGGATCCCATTATGATGTATTAGAGGTTAGGACTTCAATATATGAATTTCAGGGAAACACAACTGGACCCATAGCAGGCACTGTCAGAACTCCAATAAAGAATCCATTTGTCTTTACCTGTTCCCTCCCTCCCTGTTTCCTGAACCAGTTCCCTTCCCCCATATACCTTGTCCTGGTTGTACACATCACCACATGCCTGTGGTCCAAACCAGAAATCTGCAGTCATTTTAGTCTTCTTATTTTCTTCCACATTTAATCAATCATTAAGACCTGCCAGGACTACATCTTAAATGTCTCTTAAATAGATCCTCTCTTCTCCAATCCCAGAGACACTACTTTAGCTCAGCTTCTTAATAGTTCATGTCTGGATGTTAAAAAAAACCTCCTAAACGATCTCTTTACCTCCAGTTTTGGTTCTCTGTCCTGCCCACTCCCCCTTCCCCTCCCACCAATCCATCCAAAACCCAGAAACTTGTACAACCTGTCAAAAATATAAAAGTTCTTCATCACATCAGAACTTACTCAATAAGGCCCAGTAATACCAGACAAATCACAAAGTTATTAGTAAAGCACACCAGGCCATACAGTGGTCCCTGCCCAGCCTCACCTCTGGCCATTCTTCCCTCTCACCTTTACACATAATGAAGTGCTTGGCATTCTCCTAAGATTGGGCCTCTCTTCTCCCCACCATCCGCCTGTCAAAGCCTCCTCATTCTGTAAGGTTCAGCCCAGTAACTTCCTCTGGGAGGCCCTCTGTGTTGGTCTGTGGAGGCTGCTGTAAGAGAAATACCATAGACTGGGTGCCTTCAACACCAAACATTGATTTCTCAACAATTCTGAAGGGTAGCAGTCCAAGATCAAGGAGCCAGCAGATCAGGTGTCTGGTGAGAACCTGTTTCCAGCCTTCCTTCTGTTTGCTCACTTAAAAGACAAAGAGAGAACAAGTTCTTGTATGGGTACCAATTCCATCATGAGGGCTCCACCCCCATGGCCTAATTATTTCCAAAAACCTGTCTTCAAACCCCGTCACACTGGGACTAGGCTTTCCATACATGGACGTTTGCACCACACTTAAGGTCAGGAACTGGTTGCCAGGAGAACCAACCATGTGATTAGAGGCTTGGAACTTTCAGTCCCCACCCACTCCCTTCCTTTCCAGGGAGGGGAGAAGGGCTGGAGGTTGAATCAGTCACCAAAGCCCAGTGATTTAATTTATCACCCATGTTTATATAATGAAGCCTCCATAAAAACTCACATGATAGGGCTCAGAGAGCTTCAGGGCCAGTGAGCACACGAAGGTGTGGGGCAGTGGTGTGCCTGGACAAGGCGTGGAGGCTCTGTGCACCCTTCCCCACATACATTTCCCTGGGCATTTCTTCTAAATGGCTATTCCTGAGTTGTATGTTTTTATAATAAACTGGTAATCTGGTAAGTAAAATGTTTCTCTGAGTTCTGTGAGCCACACCAGCAAATTAATCATACCCAAGGAGGGGGAGCAGGAGAATCACTGATCCAATTTTTAGTCAGGAGCACAGGTGACCACCTGGGCTTGCATTTGGCATCTGAAGTGGGCGACAGTCGTCTTATAGTGTTGGGGCCAATTCCACATTAAAACCTGTTAAACCCCTAGGGCCTGCCTGGGCCTACTTAGCCATAGTGACTCCATGTTGCCTAGGTAGCCATTTTGTTGTTTAATAAATGCCTCAGCAGTTACTGATACCGGTTCCAGGTAACCGTTGCTAAAACACATACCTAAAACAAGGCCATTTTGTTGTTTAATAAACGCCTCAGCAGTTACCAGTATCGGTTCCGGGTAACCGTTACTAAAACACACAGGTAGAAGACATGCAATCAGCCAAAGCCACATACGTAGAGGTCTGCGGTTGCACCCTATAAAACTAACCTGTAAGACCAAGGGGGGGTCGCTCTCTTCAGATGCGGCCCTAGCCAGTCTAACTTCCAATGCTTGGCATAGAATAAGGCTTTGCATAACTTTCACTTTGTCTCAGTCTCGTTCCTTTGATAATGGACCCAAAAATATGACTGATCCTTAGCCCATGAGAACTCCATGATACTATCTCCAGGTAGATGTCATCAGAGAAAGTTAAACTGTAGGACACCCAGCCAGTGTCCCAAAATTGCTTCTTGTGGTGGGGAGACTATCCCCATCCCTGCCAACCCCTCACCCCTCTGGCCCCTAACTTTCAAATTGGAATCAGAATCCTTTTAGGTATCAACCCTCCTGGGCAGCAATGGGTAAGGAGCCAGACACCGTCCAAAGGAGTCCTCTCTGGCACCAGTGCGGTGGACCAGTCGCAGGCAAGGGGAGGCTAGCAACAGGCAGGGGGTGATGACTCAGCTCCCAGGGTGCTCCAGAACCCAGACAGGGTGCTAGCTGAGGCCCTTTGCTGGGATCTTTCACCTCAGCTCTTCCCAGCAGGCTCTCGCCCATGGGCAACTCCAAATCGAACCAGCTAAGGGCCAGTGATGGAAGAGTTAGAATATTCAGTTCCGGGCACAAGGGTGGTTCAGTTGGTTGAGCGAATGCCTTCGGCTCGGTCATGATCCTGGAGTACCAGGATTGAGTCCTACTTCGGGCTCCCCACTCAGCAGGGAGTCTTCTTCTCCCCCTGACCCTCCCCCATCTCGTGCTCTCTCTTTCTCAAATAAATAAATAAAATCTTTCAAAAAAGAAAAAAGAAGAAGAAGAAGAAGATTCAGTTCCTACAATGTGACTATGGAGCCACAGCCTCTCTTCTTGAGACCTTCAGCCCTGAAGGACAGGGACTGTGTCTTCAACTTTGTAGACCCAGCACTAAGCACAGGGAGGGTCACACAGAAGTGACGGTACCAGTAGCTTCATCTGTTGAGCCTTGTCTATGTATCTATGTGCCACATACTCTGCTAGGAGCTTTATGTGTGCTCAGTTTTAACTGTCATGAGGTTTTATGACATTAGGGCTCTTAATATCTCCATTGTATAGATGGGGATACTGAAGCACAGAAATATCAAGAAATTTGCCTAAAAATGCATACCCAGTAAGAGCAGAACAAGGATTTGAACCCAGGCTCTCCAGTTCCACAATCTATCTTAGGGGGTTTGGGGGAGGTTTGTTTTGTTTTTGTTTTTTGTTTTTTAAGATTTATTTAATTATTTGAAGAGAGAGAGAGAGTGAGCAAGTTGGGAAGGGGCAGGAGAAAGAGAGAGAGAATCCTGAAGTTGAGTCCCCACTGAGCATGGAGTTCAATGTGGGGCTCTATCCCAGGGCCCTGAGATCATAACCTGAGCCAAAATCAAGAGTCAGCAGCTTACCTGACTGAGTCACCCAGGCACCCGCATACCTCTAGCTTTTATACTCTACGGCCTACCAAGTAATACTGATGAATCCTTATAAATGAAATTAAAATGGTAATACCCTCATTTCATTTAAGTATACACAAAATCACTTCGGGGGTATCCAGGAAGGTATCTCAAAGCTAGACATTTTCATCCTCTAAAGCAGCCGAAACATGAAACCAATGTTGGGGCAGTTCCCAGACCATGGGTGCTAAGAAGCCAGAGAGAGAGAAAGTTATAGTGTTTTTTTCACCCTTGAACCCCAAACCAAAAACCATGAGGGCAAAGGCTCTGATGCAAATTTGTGATAGAACCAGTTCTCACGTGGGCCACTGTTATGGTTGATTGTTTCCCCCCAAAGAAGATATGTTGGAGTCCTAAGCCCTAGTACCTCAGAATGTGACCTAATTTGGAAATAGGGTCTTTACAGATGGAATTAATTCAAAATGATGTTGTTAGGGTGGGCTCTACTCCAGCACGACTATGTCCTTATACAAAGGAGAGAGTAAGACACAGTAACAAGCATGCACACAGAGGGAACACAACAAAAAGTGAGCATAAAAGGAGAGACTGGAGCAACTACAAGCAAAGGAACACCAAAGATTACCAGCGAGCCACCCAAAGCCAGGAGTGAAGTCTAGACTAGATCCTTCTTCACAGCTCTCAGAAGGAACCAGTCCTGCTGACACCTTCATCTCCAACTTCTAACCTCCAGAACCCCGAGATGATACATTTCTATTTACACTACCACCCCAGACCCAGGTTTGATACGACAACCTAGAAAATTCTTTTTGTAGATGCTTCTAGGTGACTAGAAGTTGGAACAGCAATGATGGTACATGATTCTTCTGATCAATGCCAGGAGGACAGCAAGGGAATGCAAAGCAAGAAAGGTAGGGATGAATAGTGCAAATCACCATAGGCAGAGGAGTGTTTCATATGATCTCAAGTTTGACCTTCCATCTTAAAAGATGGATAAGATTAAGAGGAGAAGAGAGGATTCTGGGAAGAGGGCCCAGCACCAGCAAGGAGATGGAGGGCAAGTGTGCCTGGTGTCTGGAGAACCGTGGACAGTGTATGACTTAAAGGAAAGGATTTGGTAGAGAAGAATTGGTACGTCAGTTGACTTGTAAAAATGAAAATCTTAACATATGGCATGATTCCACACGCCAGAGATCAACAGCCATGTATCTAAACAGTATTTTTTCATTAAACACATGCTTTTGGATGCTTATTGTGTTTGCCAAGTGTGGGGATCACTCATGAAACCTCAAGACAAACCAGGCTTCGTCTTTGATGACAGGAACAGTCAATTTGACTTTCCAATTTACTGTGTCAACTTGTAGCTCGGCTGAGTGATTTCTTTAAATGGCCCCAGTACGAAACTCCTCAAATGCATAGCAAGTCCTCAAACGCATACTTTGAATAAGGAAGCAAGTTTTTAATACGGGACCCTAAAAATGCGCATGACGTAAAGTCATCTAATTTTATAAGCATGCAAGTACTGCTGTACTGAACTACCATATCTAATGCCATCAGAGGGTTTTGAGGGGAAATCCGTCATTGTACTAAAGCCTCCCTGAAGTCCTTCATTTGGTAAAGAAAGCCAGGAATGAAACGCAGCCCTCCAAAAAGAGATTTTTTTAAAAATCCCTGGACTTCAGTTCTCAATTTGGAGGTTTATTACATTTCTTGTACACTCCTTCATCTCTCTATAATTACCATCTGTTTTATTCAGTTCTTATGACTGCCCAATTCTACTGCCAACTTAAGTAATGTTTACCTTCGCTTTAGTCAATATTTGCCATTTTTAGTAAATGTTATACCATTATACTGCTTAAACATTTATTAAGCAGTTAAAATGGAGTCTTTACCTCATTTCATATTTATCTTTGAACAGACCAGGTCCAGCACAGATGAGCATCACAGAATTCAGAACGTATATTTAGTTGGCTTGAGCAAACGTTATTCGATACATGGCAACATAGGGGACCCGAGCAGTTGCACAAAGAGGAACCAGCCTGGACAAGAGCCAGGAAGCCTGTTTATTCGTGACCCCACCAACTCCAACCCTTGCTGGAAGAAACTAGTCAATCTGAAATAAAAATTGGAGCTTAGCTATTAATTAATCTTGATGCGCACACCGAGTACATCAGTATGCCCACAGCAATCTAATATTTCTCGTATTCTACGTTGCTTTTTCAGCAGGTGAAATTCTGAAAATACAGACCTCTTCCTCCTGTAGCCACAGTGAGTCAGCTTCTGTGTGGCCAAAACAAGAACATAGAAGGTGGGTAAGGAGAAGGAAGACTTACAGCTTTGACACCAGTAAGTTCTTTGGATCCCACCAAGAAAGAACAGAGGAAAAAGACCCTCTAGTGAACAGCCTGGGACCCGAGCTCACTCATCCTATAAATATTTATGGACCATCTACTATGTGGTACTATGCCAGGGGCTAAGATTATAATGTTGAGAAAACAGACTAGATTTCTACTGCTTTGGGGAAAGACAAAAAATAGGCAAGTAAAAGAAAAAAATCAGATGTTGAGAATCACAAGAAATTTTAATAGGATAATTTGATAGAGAGTAGACTGCTATCTCCTGTGCATCCACCACCACAGAAGACCCTTCAAAGGGCTGAAAGCTTAGTCTGAAAGACTAGAAACATCTACCCATTGGAAAATCAGGGAGAAGAGCATGCCCAGCAGAGGACACAGTTAAGCAAAGGCCCTGAAGCAGGAAGGAGTCTGGCCGTTTCTGGGAATAAAAAGAAAGTCAACTTTTCCCCCCAAATGTTCATGATGATCATGTGTTATTTAATAATAAGAAAAAATGCTATTTGGGGAAAACAGTTCATATCCCTTGACATTTGCAGGCTTCAATCTCAGTAAAATTCTGAATGAAGAAAAAAATTGGGGACATACTGCTACACACAGCAGCATCATTAATAATAGTGAAAAAAAAAATAGAAACAACCTAAATGTTTAACACTAGCTGAGTGGTTACAGAAATCTCAACATATCCATTGTTGGGGATTAGATAGTTGTTAAAGTTCTTAAGGATTTTGAGCTAATGCTAAATGAAAACAAGTAGAATACAAATCAATGCCCTCAACTATCTAGAACTTTAAAAATAGGAAAAAAGAAAATATAAAATGTTTAAAATAATTGTGTTTGGGAGTAGAATTATTTTCCTATCTATTCTGAATTTTCCTTTAATAAAGATGAATTGCTTGTACTATTTAAAAAAAAAAAAAACTTGAGACTTAAAATAGAATAGTTCTTTCCTCCCCACTTTGGCATCCCACTGCAGTAGACAGACATATCAGCAGATATAAAATTTATGTACGAGTGACCATGTAAACACCAATGAAGCACACAGGATGTAAATCAGGGGCAGTGGGTGCTGACTCACAGCAGCCCATGCCATCAGCCCAGAGACAGCCCAGATAACCGAGCAGTTATCATCTGGCTAATACATGAAAGGGAAAAGGCAGGCAGCGGTGGAAGGAGACACGAGATTTCCAGATTCCACATCCTGGAAGGAATGGAATGCCCCCACTGGGAGGGCACAAAAGAGGGAAAGGGGAAAATTCTGGCAAGAAACTCGGGGAGAATGCTAGGGTTCTGAAATTCAGAACTGGAAAAGAACAGGTGTGCATGGTATCACAGGTCAGAGTCCCTGGAAAACAGATAGAGTTTGCGAGCACATAATTTGTTGATGTTGGGAGTTGAATTTTGCCCCCCAAAGAGATAAGTTGAAGACTTAACCCCCACACTGAGGCATGTGACCTCCTTTGGAAAGAGGATCTTCACAGTTGTAATTGGTTAAGATGAGATCATACTGGATGAGAGTGGGTTCTAAACCTAAGGCGGCCGGTGTCCTCAGAAGAAGAGGGCAACTTGGGCACAGACAGGGAGAGCGCCACGTGACAATGACAGCAGAGATGGGGATGACACAGCAACAAGGAACGCCAAGGATTGCTGGCAACACCAGCGGCTAAGAAAAGGACTTGGAAAAGATTCTCCCCTAGAGCCCTGAGGAGGGAGCAGGGACCCTCCAGAACTGTGACGGAATAAATTTCTCTTGTTGTAAGCTGCCCCCTTTGCCATACTTTCTGTGGCAGCTGTAGGAAATACATAGAGCTGGAAAGTGCCCTAAGCAGCTGCACACGGGAGGGGGCAAGGGAGGCAGGACTGCAGAGGGAGGCCTCGGACTTCGATGCCAGTGCAGAAGTGGTCTTAGCCCCCGGGAAACTCAAGTGTTGGGAAGACCCTGTAGAAATGCTCCCAATAGAGGCAAAGGGCCTTTGTGTCTCCAGCATACAATTATCATTGGATCAAGGCTGATGCCAGGAAGGGTTGGAACCTTGGCTGAGACAGCTTCCTTCTGCTGAGGGCAGGCTCCAGAGAAGGAATTAGTTGGGAGCCGTCAACCTCCAACACTACCGGCTGCTGAACCAGAAAGGAGAGCTGGGTGGAACCCCACATACCATTACCGGTGGTCATCTTGTCTGAGCTTGGGAAGGGCGCAGGGACACAGAGACAAGGGTCAGTTTCTTTAAGGACCAACTAAGTCGAGAGAGAGAACTGGAAGTAGGGGAAGGGCAGAGAGAACAGAAAAGATGGGGCTCTGAGAGCTTGAAGAGACTTAAGGGGCCTATGGTCCAACCCTACAAGCCCACGTTGGACTCTATCCAAAAGCCACCTTCTGTAGAGTGACTCTTTCCCTAGAAGATGGAGAAGTTCTTCTGCATTGTCAGCTACGATCAGTCTTCCTATGGCTCAGTTTTTTCCACTTTGTCAAACAAAAACCTTCCTTTTACTTTATTACTTACTGATTCTTGACAGACAAAAGATTTGCTGAGTTTTATTTTCTGCCGTTTGCTGTTACTTATTTCCTACTACACGCATTCTCTCCCAGCTCCTTTCCCAAACCACAGCTGGGACTCCGTGCTTGGGAGCACCAGGGAATGCATCCCCCTCTCTCCACCAGGGAGCTCTTCAAATATTTGAAGACACTTTCTACATCCTCCCTAAATCTTATTTTCTCCAGGACAAACATCCCCAGGACTGGATAAGTTCTAAGTTCCTGTCCTGCTAATACAATTCAATTACATTCAGTTTACTCAATCTTCTTTAACCAGTGTTTCAAACATTTATTCAATTAGCACATATTTAGGAAGCATCTCTTTTGAGCCAGGCACTAGGTTCTGGAGATGCACAATAAATAAGGAAATTCCTGCTGCCTGAATTTATCCTCTACAGGAGAAAAGAGAAGGAAATCTCTCTCTGGTATTACCAGTGAAAAGAACGGCAGTTGAGCGAAGAGCAAAAAGACAAAGACAATAAATGTGTGGAGAAATGGCAAGACAAAGGAAAAGGGGTTTGGGCTTTTGAGGCAGTGCATTGTAGGAAGATACATATATGGGGGAAACTAATGATAAGAATTATTTTGGGTTTTGTGATATTGTGATTTATAATAAGAAATATATATTTGGTCTTCATCCTGTTTCTGGCACAGTTTCTAAAAACCTTTGGAGTTTCCTAAGTGAAGAGAGCTATAAAGGTGTCTCTTATTGTGTTAATGAAGTAACTTTTAAAGATTTATTGATTTATTTCACAGAGTGAGTGAGGGGGGGTTGGGGAGGGGTAGAGGGCGAGGGAGAGACAGACTCTCAAGCAGACTCCCTGGTGAGCATGGAGCCCAACGTGGGGCCCAACTCATGACCTGAGCCGAAATCACAAGTCCAGCTCTTAACCCACTTAGCCACCCAGATGCCCCAGTAGGGTGACTTTTAGAGATCATCTAAGGATGGGGGCTGGTCTTCAGGGGAGCCAACTATGGGATGTGAGGGTTGGAAATTTCAATCCCACCCCTTACCTCCCGGGAGGGGAGAATGTTTCGAGACTAGCCAATCTCCAGAGATTGGTCTGTCACCAATGGCCAGCGATGTTATCAACCGCGCCTGCGTAATGAAGCCTCCATAAAAATGAAGTGGACAGGAGTAGGAAGAGCTTGAGTTCAGAACACATGGAGTGGGAGAAGCAGAAAGCAACAGCTGGAATTACGGAAGTCAGGGCTTAGCAAGTATGATGCTGGGAGTGTACGAGGTGAATGGGTTCTGAGTACTAGCAGGGTCCAGAACGTGACTGAGATATTGAAGAAAATGAAACTCCTTGGAAGCAGGCAGGGCCAAGATCTGAAGGCTGCAGCTGTTTTATGGGTTGTCCACTTGGACACAGAAACCGATCAAGGCCCTGAGGCTGCCCTTCCTGACATGGCTGCTTCGAGTCGCCAGCTACGCTCCGTATATTAGCCATTCCTCCCCACTGTTGTCATCAGAACAATCTGTGAACATTCCTTTTACATTGCTCTTTAAGTTGCTGATAGAAATACTAAATAGGTCTGAGCCAAATATTTACCTTGAACATGCTTGGGGAGTTCCAAATATGCTTTTATAGTTATGAAGGATTTTGTTTTATATAGGTAGGAAGAAATGTCAAGATAACATTCTATGTACTCAGCTAACTAATCCCTCATCTCCAGTTACTTCGCCATGACGCCTTGATCATAAGGCCTGGCAGTGGGAGGAGGGTGAAGTATTTATCTTATGGTTTATTTCCTGGATTTCTATCATGTACAGGAAAGTCATAGCTCTGGGAATCTACCGAGTATAGGTCCTATAAATAATAATAGACTCAGGGCTCCTGGGTGGCTCAGTTGCTTAAGCAACTGCCTTTGGCTCAGGTCATGATCCTGGAGTCCCGGAATCGAGTCCCACATTGGGCTCCCTGCTCAGCAGGGAGCAGGGAGCCCAGCAGGGAGTCTGCTTCTCCTGCTGACCTCTCCCTTCTCATGCTCTCTCTCTCTCTCACACATAAATAAAATATTTAAAAATAATAATAATAATAATAATAGACTCTACATCTCTCAATAAGTTATATACAAAATCCAAAAAGGCTCTTGGGCTTTCTAGCAGTGATGTTTTAATTCTGTTGCACCTCGACCTGATAAACTCAAATTTCCTATTCAAGTCTAGGATGCTAAGGGAAGTGGGAGGGGTAAGGGAGGGAGAATGAGCAGGTGCTGCTGGGAGCCAGCACATCAGGAGTGCAGGGAGCCTAGAAGGATAGACAAAGGGAGTCAAATGAACAGAGATTCTCGCATAGGCCCTGCTCTTCTTAGCTTCTGGGAAGTGGGCAGGCCACTGATCTGGTTTTCTCTCTCCTAAGTGGGGATCACACTAGTTTAGTAGGCTTGGCTGAGTAGGTTAGCCTGGGAATATAAATGATGGATGGGAAAGTGCTTTGTAAACTCTTAGCCATTAGAGATACGCACCATGTTTATTAGAGAAGGCCTGCTGGGCCTGCCTTTCAAACCTTCAGCAAGTCTTTGCTGCTATTAACTCTTTGGCCCATCTCTACGCATCACCCTTCCCACCAGCAAGGTCTCTGGAAAACCGGGGCCACCTGAAGAGCTGCTTAATTCTGGCTGCAGAGAAAAGCTTCTTGCCAACCTAACCTAACTCCAAGCCTCTCAGCCCATCTCAGCACCAGGTAGCAGTGAAAATAATCTGAATGTACAACACCTTCATGAGTGATTTTAAATGTCCCAAAGGTGGAGGTGGGGGGTTGCAGCTTGGGAGGAGGAATGAGAGTCAGTCAACGCACAGGAAACCTTCTCCCCAAGGCCTCTCATGAATGCAGCTGCTCCCCCAAACCCCCCTTATCTCCTCCTCTACCCTCGCTTTCCCCTCTTACTTGCATTTTTCATTCGTGTGTGGCCGATAAGCTGATGCTTCTCTCCTCCAGTAGCCCCAACTGCCCATCGCAGCCCAGAAGCTCAGCTTTGAACATTCAATAAAGGAAATGTAAATACTTCATTTTTTTCCCGTTGACATTTAATTTTCCAAGTCACGGCTGCCTCTGTCCTGAAACTATGTATATATGGACTCAGAGGTGTAGCAGGTGGAGAGAGAGAGATCTCCAAGCCTTCACCTCCCACTCTCCTTCAGCTCCTGGGGAGAGTGCTATCCCAAGAGAGCCTCTGACTCAGAAACTGGAGTGCCTGGGTGGGTTGCTGGCACCAAGCTATGGCCCACTTCCTCCTTGTCCCCCCACAACAACCACTCAATAGGTTTGAGTCCCTAGGCAGATAAGTTGCTGATAAATTGTCCACATGTAGCTGTTAAGATAACTAACAGCATGTTACCTGCTGTGGGGTATTCAAGGGAAAAATGACCCACTCATCTTGGAAAAGTTTAAAATCTATCGGTCCAGGTGAAGTGGGTTTCTTATGTTCTAATACTCAAAGGATCTTAAATTTGGGCAAGACCTCAGGAAAATAGAGGTCTATCCCCTGCCTTTCATCAGGAAAAATATCTTTGGTTATAAAGCCCTTGAGGTTCAGACAGGTAGAGTAATTTTCTCAAGGTCATACATTTGGCTGGGATAAGAAACAGGTCTCCTCCTAGCCTTCTGGTTCTCTGTGAGAGAACACAAGATAATGTTCACGTACTTTCTGTTCAGAAAGCAGCATTTGCCTTCTAAGACTATCAACACAAAGTTGTGAAATTGATCACTCTATTGTTCTGACTCCCCTTAAGATACTTGAGTCATCTTAGACTGAGGCCAATTAAACCCTAAGAGCTGTGTTTCCAAACCATTGATGAGCAAGGAGAGAGGACAAAGTAGACACCATCTGTTCTAAGGAGGATAGATATACTGTTAAGAGGGAAGGAACAAATTTTAATAAGCAATGAAACAACCATGTGACAACAAAAGAAAGGTTTTTGAAAGCATTAAACAGCAATTTCTTTTTTAAAAATGTGGTACAGTGGAAAAAGGAAGAAGCAGGAAGTGGCCTCGAGGAATGCAAGCACAAAGGCATATTGATTAAGAAATGTGGGTAGTTGCATGAAATAAATACAAAAGAAAACCCAGAACAGGTTTGACTCTGCTGAGACAAGAAATTACAGAACATGAAGATCCTTCCTTTTCATCTCTCTGGCTCTCACGCAGGTACTTCTCTCACGGTGTGACCGCGCGCGCGCACTCACGCACACACACACACACACACACACACACACACACACACACACACAGTATGTATTGTAAGTGCAGCACAAACTCCCACATCAAAGCTCATAATCATCCTATTTCGAGGTTGTTACAAGGCCAGAACTTAAGATAGGTTATTTCAAGAGCTTTTCCTCAAATGTTACCGGCTAGAAAAGTCTCTGTACTTTTCTCTGTCTTGCCTTTACTTTCAGTTGAAAAGTTCTTTTTGGGGCGCCTGGGTGGCTCAGTGGGTTAAAGCCTCTGCCTTCGGCTCAGGTCATGATCCCAGGGTTCTGGGATCGAGCCCTGAATTGGGCTCCCTGCTCAGCAGGAAGCCTGCTTCCCCCCCTCTCTCTGCCTGCCTCTCTGCCTACTTGTGATCTCTGTCAAATAAATAAATAAATAAATAAACTTTAAAAAAAAAAAAGTCCTTTTTGTTTTTCCTCATCTCCCTGAGATAGAGGTCTATGACAGCATTAGGAGTGCTAAGATGGTGAACCGTAGTATTCCTGTGTGTTCAACTGAGCAAGAATTTAAATCTACCGGCTGGACTCCTGCTGGTGAAAACCCCACCTCAGAGGTCTGCCCTTGGGGCAGATCAGCATTGGCCATACTTTCCTTGACTGCCCATTCCAACGGTATCCTTCTTCCCACACTCTTTTCTGATCCATCTTGTTTTCTTTTAAGCAGTAGACTTTATCTTTTTAAGATTTTATTTATTTATTTGAGCAGGGGGAGAGGCAGCAGCACAGAGCCCACTCAGCTCAGAGCCTGAAGCAGACCTCGATCTCACAACCCTGAGATCATAAGCTGAGCCAAAATCAAGAGTTGGACACCCAACTGACTGAGCCATCCAGGTACCCCTAGACTTTATTTTTTTTTTAAGTTTTATGTTTGCAGGAAAATTGAGGGATAAGTATAGAGTTCCCATATATCCCCTCCTCCCTCTCCCAGTCCCCCTATCTGTGACATCTTGCATCAGTGTGGTACAGTGGCTATAGCTGATGACCAATACAGATATATTATCACCCAAAGTCCATAGTTTACACTAGGGTTCACTCTTCGTGTTGTCCTTTCTGTGGGTTTTGACCAATGCATAATGACATTTATCCAACAGTACAATATCATATAGACTAGATTTGCTGTCCTGAAGATCCTCAGTGTTCCACCTGTTCACAGTTCCTCTCCAAATCCTGGAAATCCCTGATCTTTTTAGTATCTCCATAACTTTACCTTTTCCAGAATGTGACATAGTTGGAATCATGCAGTATGTAGACTTTTCCGATTGCTTCTTTCAGCTAGCAATGCACATTTAATGTTCCTCCCTGTCTTTTCGCAGTCTGACAGCGCATTTCTTTTTAGTGCTGAGTAATAGTCTACGATCTAAGCTGTCCCTCAGCTTATTTATATATTCACCTACAGAAGGGTATCTTGGTTGCTTCCAGTTTCAACAACTATGAATAAAGCTGCTGTAAATATCTATGTGCAGGGTTTTTTCTGTGGACACACCTTTTCATACCCAGACGTGTGATCCCTGGACCACGTGGTAAGAGTATGTTTAGTTTTATAAGAAACTGCCAAGCTGTCTTCCAAAGTGGCTGTACCATTTTGTATTCCCACTAGTCATGAATGAAAATTCCTATTGCGCCACAGCCTCATCAGCATTTGGTATTGTCAGTGTTTCGGAATTTAACCATTCTAACAGCTGTGCAGTGGTATCTCATTGTTTTAGTTTGCAAATCTCTAATGACAGATGACAACAAGCATCTTTTCATATGCTCATTTGTCATCTATTCATCTTCTTGAGTGAGGTGTCTGTTCAGATGTTTTGTCCATTTTTTTTTTCAATTGAGTTCTTTCCTTATTGCTAAGTTTTAAGAGTTCTTTATATTTTTTGAATACCAGCCCCTTATCGAATGTGACTTTTGCAAATATTTTCTCCTAGCCTGTGGCTTGTCTTCTCATTCTCTAAAACAAAAATCCATCTATTTTTCTAAATAAGTATGTTTTTTATCTTTCCCCTCCCTGTTTCCTTGGAAGAATCTTCTCTGTCTGAAAAATGAAGAAATAGAAAGCTCTGTATAAAAACCCTCAAGGCCCAGGAAGCAAGCCAGACCAACCCAAGAATTCCCAAACAACCTAACTATTCAAGTCCTAAAGAGAATCAACTATGAGAAGCTATAGCTCTGGCCCAGGAAGTAAAAGCCGCCCTGGTGTCTGCAGAGCCTAGAATAAAGCATTGTGAAGGAACCCAGAGACTGGAAAGATTTCAATTCCCAGAGAGCTCCAAGCTTGGTGATGTGTGGGGTGTTTCCCAGTCACTATTCCTTCCTCTCACAGGCTCAGGGAATGTTGTGCCTAAAGAGCAGAGGGACCAGCTCTTTCTTCTCAGCCCGTGAACTCCACACACAAAAAGAATTAATACATCCAGTCTAAGAGAGCTGAAGAGGAATATGGTTACATTTTACCAATAAGTCATCATTTTCCACATTGGTTCCACTCTGGACTCTGTCAGAGAAACTGAAAGTGTTATCTAACACAGCCCAGACCACCCCAAGAGGCCGTGTGGGCAAGACACTATGTACACACACACACACACACACACAGAAGGATCAGAAATACCTAAAGGTATTCTGAAGGAGAGGAGGTCTGAAATACTTTTCTCCTTCAGTCTCATGTTTGCCCTGATTACCTTGCAGAAACTGGATGAACTTGTCAAGTAGGTTTTACCCATTTGTTGGCTTTTTACTGTTGCCAAATATAAGTCCCAGGAGTGTGTTTGATTACTCAATCTCCCTTTTTTTCCTCAAAGATAGATTTATTTATTGGAGAGAGAGAGAGCATGCACACAAGGGGAGGGGCAGACAGAGAGGGAGAGAGAGAATCTGAAGCAGACTCACCGCTGAGTGGGGACCCCCCCCCCAATATGGGACTGGATCCCAGGACCCTGAGATCATGACCTGAGCTGAAATCAAGAGTGGGACATTTAACCAGCTGAGCCACCCAGGTGCCCTGATCACTCACTCTCTTGACTGTGTGAGCCTCTTTCTGTCAGGTATAGTGGAATAAAAGAAAATAACCCCTTTTAGTGCAAAAGGAGGCACCTGTAAAATCTGCTGTAATGGATCCCATCTGAGTGGCCCACTGGTCAGGCAAGACCTAGAAGATTCATCTAAAAGGTGAACTGCCCCCACTCACAAAATTCAAAATAAAATTAAAATTAAACTAAAAAGCAGATGTTGGAGAGTTAAAAATATTTCATTTCTTATGATGGCTACATCATCACTTTTATATTTGTATATAAAATCATTTACCCTTTCCAAAATATCTCTCTCTTTCTCTCTCTTTCCCTCTCTCTCTCTCACTGCCTCAGCTGGGTGGACTTTAATGATTCCAGGTAAAAGGGCCCAGCTATGCCTGGGTCCCATTGGACAACTACCCAAAACCTAAGAATGGTCCAGCCCAGTCCTAGGGTCATCAAAGAGTGCCAAAGAAGACCGCATACTGACAGACATCATTAATTCTTAGGGTTTTTTTGTAGTCTGCCCTACCTTTTCTATCATAAACTACATAAAGGTATTATATTAACATGATACTTAGCATGATGGTGGCTGAAAAGGGAAGATTATTTTGCCTATTACCAAATACTTCTTCCAGATAGCTGACAAATCTGTAAAAATGAAACATTTGTATCTACTAATAATAAATACTTCAGAATTGTCACATGTTCTGGCTCCTCGGCCATTTAAAATTTGAAATTTTTAAGATAGATGTTTAGACATCTTGAGGATTGGGAAATAACTAACTTTCTACTGGACCTTAAAAACTGTAATTTCTTTTTTTCAAGCAATTTAACCTTTAAATTGCTTTTCATATTAATTTGACTTTGCTTCCCGCCCCAGACTCGCCTCCTCATATCATATTCCCAGTTCTCCTAGCGTGGACTGACAGTTTCCTGTCATGGAAGCCATGAGCCACTGGCACTCCAGGCCTCTCAGCCAGCCCAGGTGGGAAGCAGAGTATGGCACTCTCTTATATCTGAGAATCAGAAGGTAAATTGCAGTCCGTATATTCACAGGTGTGTATGACTTAGGGGAAGTAGGTATTTCCTTCCTTGAGGGGGTTCTTCAAAAAGAACCTCTTTTGGGACAAACAGGTTGGTTTAAGTACTTCCCTGACTAAATTCTGAGGAAAACAGGTCAGGAGACTTCTGTCTGAGGGATCTATTACTGGGGATGAAGAGGGGACTCATCCGATTGGAGTCAGAATGCAAAGTAACACTCCCATCACGAATAGCCAACCCTAGGTCTCTCCTCTCAAGGAAAAACCCTTAAGTTTGTTGCTCCCCAGGTTACAGAACACAGTAAACCCTTGAATAATGGCAGGGCTTGGGGCGTCAAAGCTCATGCAGTCAAAAATCCACATATGGGGCACCTGGGTGGCTCAGTTGGTTAAGCCTCAGGTCATGATCTCAGGGTCCTGGGATCCAGCCCTGCATCTGGCTCTCTGCTCAGCAGGGAGACTGCTTCCTCTTCTCTCTGCCTGCCTCTGCCTACTTGTGATCTCTGTCAAATAAATAAATAAAATCTTTAAAAAATAATAATAAAATAAAGCAAAAGTAAAACAAAAATCCACATATATAAATTTTGACTCCCTCCAAACTTAATTACTAATAGTCTACTGTTGACCAGAAGGCTCAGTAAGAATATACACAATACATTTTGTTAGAAATTAAAAGAATGTTATTAAATTCATAGTAGGGATGTCTGGGTAGCTCAGCCATTAAGTGTCTGCCTTCGGCTCAGGTCATGATCCCAGGGTCTTGGGAACGAGCCTCGTGTCATGTTCCCTGCTCAGCAGAGGGGGGGTCGGGGGGGGGGGTTCTTCTCTCTCTCCAACTCCCCCTGCTCATGTTCCATATCTCGCTGCCCCCTCCGTGTAAAATAAATAAATAAAATCTTTTAAAAAAAGAAATTCATAGAGAAAAAAAGTACATTTATAGTACAGTATTTAATGAAAACAATCCATGTATAAGTGGCCCCATGCAATCCAAACCCACGTTGTTCAAGGGCCAACTGTATAGTAATGAGTATCACTAGCATTGTTGAAGAAAAATGGCAGTACTGCCCACAGCTGTGGAGTAAAATAATCAGACTCAGCCTAAGATGAAGGACTTCATTCTCATCTGTATCAGTTTGCTTACTAAAATTCTGACTGTTGTGACAAAGTAATTATGCAGGGTAGGAGCTATTTCTTACAGCTGACTTTCTAATAAAGCAGCCCCAGGGGGCTAATCTACCAACATTATTGGGTAAAGAATTACAAGTTGAAGCACAATGGTAAATAAATGTACCACTGCTCTTACCAAGTCTGAATACACTAAAATTAACATCCAGAGCCTAGTAGTGCAATTAATTTTGATATAATGCCAATGTAAAGTGTGGGCAAACTTGCTAAGCCCTGAACAGCAAAGACAGGTGAGGGAAGAACACAGAGCCTGAGGCACGTGAGAACTACACCTAAAATTTATGTCCTAGCTAATCTCCCCCAGATCTTCTGGAATGTAACTGAATGAGGCAGAAGTGTCCACCGCACTGGTACTTAGAGGATGAAAGGGTTCTTTTTCATGCTGAGAAATTTAAGGGATTGCTAAACAAATGTGGATTCCACCCTGAATGCCAAGGCCAGCAGGCCATGCAGCAAAGGTAAGACTCTGGGCATTCATTCAAGGGAAGGTTTAAATGTTTCTAGAGCAGAGATAATGTTTCCAAACAACCCCCATCCCCACCCCCACTACCATGATGTCATCCAAAGGTAATTTTGTGGAAAACATTTTGTAATGTATACAAATGCCAAATTGCTACGTTTCACCTGAAATGAACATAATATCATATGTCACCTATACCTCCATTTTTTCATGTAATTTTGTATAAAATGTAGTTTATGTATAAAATGTTGGCTCAATACATATTTGTGTTTTCACAAAGATTCAGTAAGTGCTCACCTATAGTTCTAAAATTAATTTCAATGGCCCATTTTGCTGTCCCCTTGTACTTCATCAAAGCAACTGAAACCCTGTATTTAATTTTTTTAAAAGCATTCTAAAATGTCCCAAGTTCTTAAGTCCCAGAGGAGGAGAACTAGGCAAAGCTAAGCCCTTCACAAACAGTAACAGAAATGATCTCATTAAATACCACTGTCCAAACACGTCTGCTCTTCAAACAGACCAGGTAGTGAGCGATCCAGTGGAAATGCTGGTTTCTGTTTTATCTCCTCCTACAGGCTTTTCTCTTCAGCTAAAACTGAAGCTTATGTTCTTTACAGGGGTCACTTGTTTTAGAGGGAAAGAAAAACATTCCACAGAAATTACTTTCAAAACTAAAAATTATGGCTTAAATAATTCTATCCCTATTGGTCAGAGCCTAAAATATAAAATCAGCAACACAAAAAGACCCTTTAAACATTCACACTAAATTTCCTCCTAATTCTGGCTTCCCCTGCTGCACCCCTCCCTCATCATTTAGGGCAACACAAGCAATCTCTGTTCCCAGCAGGTGTTTAAGAGGAAAAACAAACCCCCTCCACCAATGAACCCATTGGGAGCTAGTTAGTAATATGTGGGATCCGTTCAATGCAACAAACTTTTTTGTGCCTGTTAGGTTCTTGGGATAGATCAGTGAAGAAAATCATGAAGAATCTCGGACTTTGGGCAGTTAACATTCAAATAAGAGAAGAATAACAATCAGCATAAAAAGTAAACTATTCAGTAGGTTCGAAGATATTCAAGAGAATGGGCAGGGTGCACATCATTGAGAAGCTGAGAGCGGATGTCTCAGGGAAAAGCTTTATTGGCTGAGGAAAGAGCCAGAGCAAGTGCTGGGAGGTTGGAGCACAGCCACAGTATTCAAGGAACAGTGAACATCAGTGTGGCCATAGTGTGGTGAGAAGGATGGTGGTAAGAAAGAAGCTCACAGGGGTGGAGCAAGACTATGGGAGGATAGCAGAAAGCGTCATCCCAAAATATGCCTCTTGGGTATAAGGATTATCTTGAGTTAATTATTTTAAGAGCAGACACAGGAGAAGCTCTGAAAAGAGAGTCAAAGTCACCCTGTTGTAAGGGACGTTCACATTTATAAAGAGGATTTCCATTTGCAAGTGGGTCACCTCTCTGTGCAGAAAATCTAAGTCACCAGAGACTTACCGATGGAGAAGTCATCACCTAACGCTGAGTGACAAAACTTACCCTTGTCTATGACTGAGCTTGCCCTGGTAACCTCCCCAGAACTGGTCTCCCCACACTCTTTTGTGGTCAGCTGAAAGTGAGATTTCAGCTGTAGTTCTACTCAGGTTTCTCATTTTTTCCTTGGTGTGTCCCACCTATCCAAAGTTCTGTTTTTCTCTAGCTAATCTTGTATTATAGGGCCTCAGCCAAGAACTAAGGAAGATAGAAGGGAAATTCTCTTTCCTTCCCTACACAAGGACCCCAATTTCCCCCTCCTTTTTTTAAAGATTTTATTTTTAAATAATCTGCATACATAGTGTGGGCCTCGAACTCACAACACTGAAGTCAGGAGTCTTGACACTCCACGGACTGAACCAGCCAGGTTCTCCCACTCCCAACCCCCGCCACAATTTCCCCTTCTTAAAGACTTCTTACAGAGGTGGTTTTTATTTTGGAAAGATGACACGTCTCTCAGCAGAACCCTGGTCCCCAGAGTGCTTGTCCCATGTCTTTGAACATCAGAGGATAAAGCATGGTTTAATTTTTTCTAACTTGCATAAATCACCCTACAAATTTCCATTTATTGCGGCCTCCTATCTTAACATTTAACTTGGAAATGCTTTCTAGTGATAGCTCTTCCTTCCTATTTGCATAAAAGATCTTCATTTTGGAACTTCCTGCCCTCAGATGAACATTGTAAACTTTGCCTTTCTGTTGGCTACCAAACTGTTGACTCTTAAACATGACATTTGCTTTTGGTTCAGACGTAAAACTTTCTTCTCCAGTCACACTTTCATCCCAATTATGAACTTTACCAACTAAGGTATTTCCTCTTTTGAAGCCCATCCCTCATCCATCCACCTTCTACTTCCACTCTCACTCTTACTCCTCTGTCCCCTCAAAAAAGCACAATCATCTCTGTTATTCAGAGGGGATATCCATCTGTGTGGCCCATTTATACCCTTTACTTACTAACTTCTTTCCCTGGTTAAGTCATTTCAAGCACCATTACCAGAGAAAAGCTGGAGACCATATTTTAAAAAACACATTCACTTAAATGTGATTGAGACAATGCCATTATTTCACCAAATTTTATTTTTCTCTTATGGGGCACTACATTTTTCAGCTTACCTTGAAGTTCTTTTGGACCATATGACTCTGTACTGGCCAATGAGAGGTGGGTAAAAGAGACATAAGTCACTCCCTGGTCTGAACATTAAAATATATCACGCAGTTCTACATCCTCTCTTCCCTTTTTCCAACTATCTTAGAGGCTACATGTTGAACTACATCACAAAAAGATGGCAATATGGTTCTCAGAGTCCCCAGAAAGAGTATCCCTGATGACCAACATCTGAATCTACTTTGGTTGTGCTAAGCCACAAAGCCATGGAGTTTCAAGGGTTGTTTCTATAACATAATCAGGATATTCTATTATCATATTCTACCTTTTTTTAAAAGATTTTATTTATTTATTAGAGAGAGAGGGACCATGAGCAGGGAGAGAGGAAGAGGGAGAAGGAAAAGAAAACACTCCACTGGGCAGGGAGCCCTACAAAGGGCTCAATCCCAGGACTCTGGGATCATGACCTGAGTGGAAGGCAGGCACTTTACCGACTGAGCACCCAGGTCCTCCCATATCTACCTTATTTTATTCTTGTTCTATTCCCACCACCTCCCAAAACAACATTTCACAGATGGAGAAACAAGGGCTCACTGAAGCCTTGGTCTGGTTAAGCAAGCATACTGGGAAATGAGGCAGCCAGCTCTCTGGCCTCTCCCTACCAGAACTACCCTGCTGTTCCTGGGGTTCTCGGTATACACTTTCTGTTCTTTATGGTGTAGGGAAGGGAAAAAAACCTTTTTCCCTCCAGCCTCCTCAAATCCCTGGCTGGGGTCCTTTAAGTTAGACTGACAAAAGACAGATGAACAAGAGGAAAAGAAAAGAGGAGTTTGTTAACATGTCTGTTGTGCATACACATAGGAGCCCTAAGAGAGGAGTAACTCAAAGAGGTATTTCAAACTCGGGCTTATAGACCATCTTAGAAAAAGAACAAAGAATTGTTAGAGAAGAGTAAGACAAAGGAAAAGGACTTTAAGTTGCTAGGGCAGCAAATTATGGGAAGGTGAACACTGAGAAAATAACGGAAGATAAGGGCTAATTAG
Source organism: Lontra canadensis (assembly GCF_010015895.1). NCBI lineage: Eukaryota > Metazoa > Chordata > Mammalia > Carnivora > Mustelidae > Lontra > Lontra canadensis. Next base: position 23,533,297 of record NW_022631008.1, read on the forward strand.
TACAATCTGATATGTAGATGACTCTGGTTCCATATCTGGGCTCATGAGGATCTAGAGTTGTCTCCAGTGGTTAACTTCTGTCCTTCCTGGTAGAGAGGGGAGCAGGGGACACCTCTACAAATTTATGCACTCCTTTTAGGTAATAGGGGAGGGCAGAGAGCTTTTCTTGTACTGTATCTGCCTTTTCTCAATTGCCTCCAGCTCAGAATAATTCTTATTCCAGAGTGGTACATTTTGGGGTGACATATTCTGCTACCCTTCAGCAGTAGCCTACAATTTTTATTGGACCATTCATCAGCAATTATCCTACACTTAACCTCTTCAGAAAGGTCATATGTAATTAACCACCATAACTCTGTTTAATGGTCAAGAAGAAGTAGAAATTCCTACTGGGATATAACAGCAGACTTCTCTGATGTTTAGTTTATACAACCAGAAGAGCCACAAGTTTCCTGCTTCTACCCAATAAGGCAAAACAAACAAAAACAAAAAGCCATATATTAAAACCAGGACTGTACAGAAGACCAAAGCAGAAGTCACCAGATGCTATCAAAAGGAACTGAAGCAAATCAACATTAATTCAGGCTTCTCCTGTACTGTGTCATACAGAACCTTTATGCCCTCTTGTCGTTGTGCAACATGCTGCCATTTATAAATAACGCCTCCCAAGAAACACGGGGAGTATCATTTTCAGAGTTTCTGTGTGTGGACATGCCCAAACTTTAGAGATAACATTGCAAACATTCTTACAGTCAGTCTTCCATCCCTCTATCAATAGCATCACTACTACCCAGTTATCAAAGCCAGAAATCTGAGTTGTCATCCCTGAGTCATCTGTTTCCTTCACCCGACAGCAAGTCCAATAATTCTTCCTCCAAAGTAATCCTCATCAATGACCTCTCCTATCCATCTTCAATGGCATCTCGTCTCCTACCTGAATTAATGAGTAGCTTCTTAATTTGGTCTCCCAGCTCCCACCTGAAACTTCTATTCCCCCAATCTCCTCAGCAAGGTGATCCAAAAACATAGATCAGACCATCTCATCCTTTCACTTAGAATTCTTAATAGTTTCTTATTGCACTTAGAATAGGATCCAAACTCTACTACAATCTCCAAGATTCTACGTGACCTCTGCCTGCCCATCTCTCTGGCCTCATCACATAGACTTGTTACGACTCCACTAATAGGGCTTCCAGCAGCTCTATCTCACCTTTGCTCTGGGATTTGCTCTTGCCTCTACCTGGAATGCTTCACCCTAGATGCCCTCATGGCTGGCTTCTTTTCATCCCTCGGGTTTATTTTTAGTTGTCACTTCCCCAAGGAGGCTTAACCTGACCGCCTTCACGAAGAAGGTCATTCCCCCATTATTCTCTAGCATGGTACTCAATCTCCTCAGAAAACTTACCACAGTCTGTAGAAAACTTATCCATCCTGCGTTTTCTTGCCTGCCATCCCCACTAGAATGTTGTGTTCACAGAGGTAAATAATAATAGCTAATAATTTCTTTGTGCCAAGCTCTACCGTAAAAGCTTTATATATGCAAGCATTGCCTGCCAAATTATCTCCCAGAAACAACATCTTCTGTTTTTTAATACCCAAACTTCACAGAATATATGTATCTCTCAATATAGAGTTTATTTTAAGCTGATGGAAAATTTTATATTTGTATCTCCAAAAGTTCAATGCAGTTTAGCAAAAACTGAGGGGGGAAGTTTTCCAGTTACCTTCCAAATTCAAGTGGTAGAACAGCAGCAATACTCATAGACATTTTGAAAAGCACAGGGAGTATCCACAGAGGGGACATAGTCTTTCGATGTTGCTGATGCTGAGTGACCTCACAGTGTCATGCTCAGAGTGAGTCATGCTTTGTCACTGGCACCTGTCCTGAATGCAGATACCAGTGCTTTCCATATTGAGCCACTATTTTTGCTGAGAGCTGTACAATGAGTACCTGAAAAGTTCAGAAAGTTTTGAAGGGAAGGGTTGATAAGAAATTAAAGGAATAAAAACAGTAATTACAAGAGAAGAGATGTTACTGTACATAAAGCAACTGTTTTAATTCTTTGGTGATAATATTTTAAACATTTTGCATCCCAGTGTGACCATTGTTACTAGTACATAGGTGTGTGAAGGAAAAGAAAAAACCTTTTTCTCATAGGTTATGTCTTGAGGACCTGCAAATTAAAATGACAAAAGAGGAGTCCCTGGGTAGCTCAGTCAGTTGGGTGTCTGCCTTCAGCTCAGGTCATGATCCTGGGCTCCTGGAATCCAGCCCTATTTTGGGGTCCCTGCTTGGCAGGGAGCCTGCTTCTCCCTATCCTCCCACTCTTACTCTCTCTTGCTATCTCTGTTGCTATCTCTGTCTCTCTCTTTCTAATAAATAAAATCTTTAAAAAAAATTTTTAAATTTTTTTAAATTAAAAACTGACAAAAGACTGATTAACAAGAGAAAAGACAGATTTTTATTCATGTATACATGGAGTTCACTGAAAAATGAGACTCAAGGAGACAGATTTTAGAGTTTATATATCACCTTAATAGGGGAGGGGGAGGAACAGAGAAGCACTTCTGGGAGAACAAATGACTTCTTAGAAAGAAGGGGAGAAAGGGCACTTATGCAAATGCTTTTTGAAAAATAAATATGCCTTTAGAAAAATAGATGGAAGATATGACAGTTTGTGACAATGTATATCTGGGTGTCATGAAACCTGACTTCATCTCCAAGAAGAGAATATTAGAGTTGCTCCCAGGGATGGTATTTATAACTATTGAGCTCTTTTGTAAGGCTCAGCTTTTAGGCAGATAAGACTGCTTAGAAACTCAGATGTCATTGTTCAAAATAATTCTTATCCCAAAATGGCACATTTTGGGGTGGAATATTCTGATTCCTTCAGTTGTTTAAGTGTATTTTAGTTGTGATTTCAGAAATTGGGATCTTGAATTGATGTGTAATGTATTATAATTTTTTTTCTTTTTAAAATAATGTGAAATAGAACTCAGCATCTTCACACAGAAAATCTAATTTTTAGATTCAGATCACTAATATATACTGAGATGCCAGTATTAACTCATTTAAGCAAATGTCTATCTTATGTGGTAGGTATTTTTATTGACCTTCCCTCTTTCTGTGAGGCATGCAAAGGTTCAGTAACAAACCCAAGATTCTAATGGGAATAAGTAGTATAGCTGGACCTGAACCCAGGAATCTTGAATCCAGAATCCATCTTCTTAACTACTCTAGGGATAAAGGGCCTCTCCCAAGGAAAGATCCACATCCATCTAGTGCCCTGTATGTATCCCAGTGCTTGACAGACCTCAACCCATAGTAGCTAATCAATTACTTATCCCAAATAAATTAATTAATGAGTTGAAGAAAACCAGAATTTTTACCCATAAAATTATTTTGCACTGACAACAATTAAGAAGTAGCAAATGCAAGAAAGGTCTCTCTGCCCTCCTCCTATGCTGCGTAAAGACAGGATATAAATTCTCCTTCCTTGAAGACAGACTCTTACCAGGTGACAGTGAAGGAATCCATAAACAAACCTTATTCCATTGGTTTCCTGCCATATATTCAGCTTCCCACAGTTTGCCACCCTTGGGAACCTAAAACTACTTCCTTTTGTCCTGTCATTTCTCTACAAATTTATTGCTCTTTGTTGAAGATGCTACATAAGCCAGAGTTCTAAAGCATCTCCTTGAGTTACTCTGAGTTTCTCCCGTGTATAAATTAGACGTACATGGTAATGAGCTTCTGTTTGTTTTTCTCCTGTTAATCTGCTTTTTGTTACAAGGGTCCCAACCAAGAACTTAGAAGACTAGAGGAGCAAAGATTTTTTTTTCCTCCCTTACAGATGAATGGATGGTTAGATAAAAATACTTTTATTACAATTTGCCAAAATAACTGGCCTATTATCTTCAAAGTCTTCAAGATCCTGAAAAAGTTCCTGAGGAACTCTTCTAGACTGAAGAAAAACAAAGATATATGACAACTAAATGCAATTGTGACTCTGGATTCAATCCTTTTGCTATAAAGGATGCTAGTGGAGTAGTTGACAAAACAGGAAGGGGGACTATGGATTAGGGTACTGGTGATGGGACTGATACCACATATGAATGACATGCAGATTACTTCAAAGTGGAAACATTTGAGCTATAGCAAATGCCCAAAGAACTCCTATGTGGTCAACTTTCCCTTATCTGACTATCAGAACTTTGTGAGAGTCAGCTGTCACAGCCCCCACCAGAGAGGTCTCCAATCAGGGAGGCCTTACCTTGAACACCAGCACATTCCAAAAATTGTGTCAACAAGCTTCAATCCCAACCTTACATCCTTTGAAGCTCTAAACACAACTACCTGCCCCCTTATTAAACTGATGTATAAATCCCTACCTTAAGCTGTCTAGGTTACCTCTTTTTTTTTTTTTTCTTAATAAAGATTTTATTTATTCATCTGTGAGACAGAGAGAGAGACCACAAGCAGGGGGAACAGCAGGCAGAGAGAGAAGCAGGCTTGCTCCCTGCTGAGCAAGGAGCAAAACATGGGGTTAGATCCAAGGACCCTGGGATCACAAACTGAACCAACGGCAGACACTTAACTGAACCACCCAGGCATCCCCAGGTTACCTCTTAATCTGAAACCTTCCACATGCATAAACAAACCTTTCTCCTGTTAATCTATTATCAGTTAATTCACAGCTTCCCCCATCTTCAAATGTAAATGGTAGAAGAAAATCCCCCCCCAGCATAATTTATCACTGTCATAATTTCCCGATTTTGATGGTTATATTATAGTTACAAAGGAGTGTCCTTGTTTGTCAGGAGAAAAACTGGCTTCTGTGAACACTTTTACCATGACATCTACAGGAGTCTTTTTGTTGTTGTTATTCTTTTTTTAAGTTGTGAGGTAAATAAAGTTTGTACTCTCTTACATGGGGGAATGGGCAGGTTATATGTAATGGAAGGATGGGTGATGTTGGCCACATATATCAAGACTATAGTCATGCTGTCAACAGAAGCCAGAGTTAGTGGAGCCCAGGGGAACTTCCTCCAGGCTCAGACCCCCTAAAGATCATGTGCTTCAGGCACCAGTGGTAAAACCAATTAAGAGAGGAGCAAAGGGTAGAGATATTTATTTACTTACTTACTTAGTTATTTTTATTAAGAATTTAATTATTATTAAGAATTTAATTCCTGTATTGATCACATACAGTGTTGTATTAGTTTCAAGTGTATATTACTCAGTGCTCACCATGATAAGTGTACTTTTTTTTTTTTAAAGATTTTATTTATTCATTTGACAGAGATCACAAGTAGGCAAAGAGGCAGACAGAGAGAGAGGAAGGGAAGCAGGCTCCCTGCTGAGCAGAGAGACCTACATGGGGCTCCATCCCAGGTCCCTGAGATCATGACCCAAGATGAAGGCAGAGGCTTTAACCCACTGAGCCACCCAGGTGCTGCGATAAGTGTACTCTTAATCCCCATCATTACCTGTTTCATCCACCGCCCCCCCAACCACCACCTCCCCTCTGGTAACCATCAGTGCAAAGAATAGAGCTTTGAGTGGGTTTTACTCTTACGCACATTTTGACTTCCTCATGTCCCACCACAGGCCATTACCATCACCTTGTACATCCACACTAAAACCCATCTGGGCTCCCCAGAGTGAGACTGAGGGCAATGCAGGACTTAATGAGTGGGCTCAGAGCACTGCACCCCAAAACATGCCAGTTTAACATATTGACTATTTTGAGTTAAAGGCACTTGAAAAACAACAGGTATAAGAAAGGCGCTCTGACTTCCCCTTTCCCGCCCGGAAAACAGGAGATAAAACTCCCATATATAACAGGCCTTTCCTGCACCTGGAGGAAAAGAACGTTCTCATGACCAGAGAAAAGGAGTCAAGGCCAAGAAGAATTTGTACAAACATTGTCAAAGTTACCCTTATCTTCCTTTAGTCTCTTCCTACATTTTTGCTACTTTTCAGTAATTACTACTCTTTGTTCAATCTAGTATATAAAAATGTAGGCCTTCCCACTTTTTGGGTCTTCATTTTCCTGTGAAGGCTCCCCTGTACTTATAAAAATAAATTTGTTGCTTTTCTTTTATTATTCTGTCTTATATCAACTTAATTCTCAGGTCCAGTCAGAGTTCCTAAGAGGGTAAAGGAAAAGTTTTGCCTCCTGTGCAACCCTAATAATGTCCATTGGGGGAAGAGAGGCAGGGTTCTAAAGACTACTGCCACCAAAACAGAATTTTGCCTTTTTTTTCTTTTCTCAACAGATATACTGTCACACATTACTTGGGTCATTCTCAACATCAACTGACAAAGGAAAGTGTAGAACTGACCATATTTATAAACATGGTCTGTTTCCCATGACAAATGACTTAATTTGAGGAACAATGTAGATTCTTGGCTCCCTGGTCCCCCCGACACAGAGATAAATGCTGCCAGTCTCAAGGATGTATTTTAATTCACTTTCATATATTAATTTGATGCAAAGACATCATTAACTCCCCCACCATACCTTTGTTCTCCTGATGTTTCCTTTTATTGCCTGGGCATCTTGCTGACTATCACAGATTAGTGAGGGTGGCTCTTGGTTTTGATACACTTTAAAGGCTTCTAGGTTGTTCTTCACCTCTCTATATCAGCCATAACTGCCTGAGTTTATGTTCTATTTGCTGAGTATCACTTTAGGCTTTATTTTCACTGTGTGGAGGATTTTATCACCCCGCATCGACCCAGTTACTGTGCCCATTTAATTATATTGCCTAACTTCTTATTTGGATGAATCTTTCAGAATCTTAGGAAGGCAATTAGACTGATTCCCAAGATTTTACTCTTCATGCTTAAGAATTTTATTTAAAATGATCATGGTTGTTAAAAAAAAAAAAAACCCAGACATGGAAAAATTTTTGGAAGAAAATGCATCAAAATATGTTTTTTCTTTTTAATTGTCTATATGAATTTGTATGTTATTAATAGTAGGAAATGTACTTACTTTGTTAAATAAAATGAACAGAGAACATTATGTTTCTTTTTTAAAAATTTTATATATATCTTTATGGGGCACCCAGCTGGGCAGTCAGTTAAACATCTGGCTGTTGGTTTCTGCTCAGGTCATGATCTCAGTGTCGTGGGATAGAGCCTACACTGGGCTCTATGCTCAGTGGGAAGTCTACTTAAGTTTCTCTCTCCCTCTGCCCCTCAAACCTATGTTCTCTCTGTAAATGAATATATAAATCGTAAAAAAAAAATTTATACATATCTTTAGATCAAGGTGAAAACCAGTAGCCCTGGTTTACATAACACTTTTTCCTCTAAAACAGCTGTAGAAAATATTTCTCTAAAAATAAAAGGGGGGATGCCTGGGTGGCTCAGTGGGTTGAGCCTCTGCCTTTGGCGTGTGTCATGGTCTCAGGGTCGTGGTCCCCCCTGCATCGGGCTCCCTGCTCAGGGGGGAGCCTGATTTCCCCCCCACCTCTGCCTGCCTCTCTGCCTACTTGTGATCTCTGTCAAATAAATAAACAAAATCTTTAAAAAAAAAAAAAAGGGGAGGGGGAGAAACATTTCTTTGATGCAAATCTGATTCCCTATCAACTCTCAGTATAAGATTAATGATGTGATCCCACTGAAAAAAATCCATTCACTAAACTGAGCTTTTAAAAAGTTGAATATTTAAAAATCTTTTAAAATTTTAAAATAATAAAAAATACAAAAAAAATCAAAGATTGAATAAGGGGGTTCCTGGCTGGTTCAGTCAGTAGAGCATGCAACTCTTGATCTTGGAGTCATGAGTTTAAGCCTTACATTGGGCAGAGAGATTACTTAAAAGAAAAAAAAGAGTTTTTAAAAAGGTTATAGGAGTTTTGGAGGGGAGGGGGCTGAGGGGTTGGGTAAACCTGGTGGTGGGTATTATAGAGGGCACATATGGCATGGAGCACTGGGTGTGGTGCATAAACAATGAATCATGGAACACTGAAAAGAAATAAAATAAAATAAAATGAAGAAAACTTTCAGTAGTGATTATGTAGCACTTTTAAAACTTGTAGATGGACTCAAAACAATACTTTAGTTTCTGTTAATAAAGGACTCCTCTGCCTCTCCACCTATTCATTCAGCAAGGCATCCAATTCCTGAGCCCCCTGAGGTCTTAGGCAAACAATCGTGATGAAGACAAACTCATCCTTGCCATTCTGAAGCCAGCAAGCTGTGGGGAACAGCAGCAATGAAACAGGCCATCAGGAGAGATTACACTGGGGGAGTCACGGAACCTGAGATCAGAGACAGGGGTAGTTGGACGTAGTAGATGACCTCTTTGGACAAAGTCCTCATGAGCTTACTTAGAATTTCCCGAACTTACTTTACATATCTATTTTTAATTTTATTTATTTTTATTTTATTATTTTATTATTTTATTTAATTTTTAATTTTTTTATTTTTATTTTTATATTTTATATCTTTTTAATTTATTATTTTATTATTTTATTTGACTTTTATTTTATTATTTAATTTAATTTCAATTTTATTAAAATTTTTATTAATTCCAGTAAGTTAGCCTACAGTGTAATATTAGTTTTGGGTGTACAATATAGCGATTCAACACTTCCACACAACACCCTGTGCTCATTACATCAAGTGCCCTCCTTAACCCATCACCTATTTAGCCCATTCCCCACCCACCTCCCCTCTGGTAACCTTCAGTTTGTTCTCTATAATTAAAAGACTCTTTCTGGGTTTCTCGCTTGCTCGCTCGCTCGCTCTTTGGATTAGTGTTTTTGTACTCTTTGGGTAAATACCTAGTAATGCGATTGCTAGAGCATAAGGTAGTTCTATTTTTAACTTTTTAAGGAGGCTCCATACTGTTTTTCACATTGGCTGTACCAGAGGTTATAATTTTTTTAGATGCAAAGTCCTGGGTAAGTCTTACTGGCCCATCCTTTGACTGGAAAAGAACAGCCCCCAGCTCTGGATGGAACCCTTCCATGATAGCCCTTACTGGGGAATATTGGTGTGATCTGCTCCCTACCACCTCCACCCCAAGAATGGAGATAATAGGTCCAATTCACTTAGTTGTCTTGGTGTCTAGCTCAGGACCTGGCCCATTTAATATATTTAATAATTGATGAGTGAACTGTTTACTGATGAGCAATGGAACCGCACGTCCTTGCCTTTATGAGAGTCCACGGGGCTCACTCTATGAATCTAAGGAATGATGAATTACTGAGAACTATTACTCGTCTCTGGTAAAGAGTAGAAGTTAGAGAGCTTAAAGCTATTATTTGTTAAATGCAAGTGCATAAAATAGCTCACATTATGTAACACTATGAGTGCGTCTCCTGATCTTATCCAGATGCGGCTATAAAAACAGTGGCTTGAGATGGCCCAGACACAGAGACAGCCTCACCAGGCCAAGGGCTGCCATGTATCCACACGTGAACATATCTCTCTCATCTGCCAGTGAGCATCCCAACATTTCTGGTCCAATTTTCTTTCTCCCCAGCTGTACCCCAGCCTATGCGGAGAAGGCACCCCTGCCACATTTCTTCCTGGACATGGTGCGAAGGCGGAGACAAAAAAGGAGGCAAAGAGTTTATAGGGGAGGAAAAAGCCCTCCCTGTACTCTCCTAGTTTCTCCAGCTGGAGCCTTGTAAATTAGAGTAACAAAAGACAGTGGATTACAAATAATTAACAAGAGGATAAGAAATGAACAAACCAGAAGTTTATTAATATGTGCTTCATGCACACACATGGGAGCATTCAGTGATGAGTAACTCACAGGAGTGGTATAGTATCCTGGGCTTCAATAGCATCTTAACAAAGAACAGTAGATTTTTAGAGAAGTAGCAAGACAAAGGAAAAGGATTTTGAGTTGTTAGGGGTGGCAAATTGTGGAAAGGCAAATATATGAGGAACTAATGATAAATGAGGGCTAGTATTTACAGGTTTGTTACAATCGATTCCTTCAGTACCATCTCTGGGCTGATACACGTCTAAACTTGTCTCTAGTGATTAACTTCTGTCCTTCCTAGTAGAGAGGAGGGGACATCTTTACAAATTAACAACCTGCTTTGCAGAGAACTTCTGTTGTATTTGTTTCTTCTCAACTACCTACAGCTCAAAATAACCCTTATGCTAAAATGGTATATTTTGGGGTGGCATATTCTGCTGCCTTTCCAGTTCCAAGAGGTTCAGTCAATCTACATCCTGAAGAGACCTCTGATCTGGGAGCCAACACACTGAGGCTGATGGGAAAGGGTTTTGAGGGGATGCGCTTGCCAAGAAGAGGGTTCTGAGAGTGTGGATTACAACAGAACTTGTAGAGGAAAGAAAAAGGGGACATGAGAAAGCAAACTAAGGATTATGACCTGGATCTTCTTTAAAGTCCTTGAAGAGACCAGGATAAAGCAAAGCATTTCTTGTTCATCTATCTGTCTGTCTTAGTTCGGGCTGCTCTAACAAAATACCACAGACTGGGTGGCTTACAAAAAGCAAGAATTTATTGTTCATGGTTCTGGAGGTTGGACGTGCAAGATCAGGGGGCCAGCATGGTTGGGTGAGGGCCCTCTTTGGACTGCAGACTTCTTGTTGTGTCCTCATGTGACAGGAGGGGCTAGGGAGCTCTGTGGGGTCTCCCTCATAAGAGCAGTCATCCATTTTTGAGGGTTCCATCTTCATGAACTAAGCACCTCCCAAAGGCCCCACCTCCTAATACCATTGCCTGTGGGTGTTAGGATTCCAACATATGAATTTGGGGGAAGAGGTGGTGGCAGGGACACAAATGTTCAGGCCATAGCACCATCTATCTCTCTACTTTGCCTTTTGGAACTGTACTTATTGAAACATGATGCCGTTCCAGGACTGAATGATGAGGCCACAGCACTCCTAGATACCTCTACCTGGTCTTGATGAGAACTGATGGGCATCTTCCCATGTCCACACTGAACTCCTTATCCTTTTTCCACAGTCTACCCTACCCACAATTCACTCCTTAGCTTATGGCAATTCCATCCTTCCAAATACTTGGGCCAAACCCTTGGTGTCCTCCATGACTCCTTTCCTCTCATCAAGATCTCCTCCAGGCTTGACATCCAGAATCTGATCACTTACCACATGGTTCCTCCCAATTTGAGCATCCGTTATCTTAAATTACAGCAATGGCCTCCCAACTTGTCACCTAGCTTCTACCCTTGCCTTCCTACTATCTGTTCTCAACAGAGCAACCAGAATGATCTTTATCTACCTTCTCATAAGGTACAAAAGAATTCAGCTCATTTATCTCCTATGCTTAAAATGCTACAATGGTTTTCTTCCTCCTTAAGATAAAAGCCAAAGTCCTTTTAAAGGCTTAGAAAGATGTGTTCAGCCCCCTCCACCCCCACTTTACCGATTATTCTTTCTTTGGATAACTCCTTTTCAGCTATAATGGCCTCCCCACTCTTGTGCACACTCATGGGGCACACTCCAGCTGAGGAGTTTAGGGACCCTAACTGTTCCCTCTGCTGAAACTCACTCCATAGCCACAAGGCTACCTTCCTCCCCTCATTCAAGTCTTTGCTCAGGTGTTATCTCTTTTTTTTTAAGATTTTATTTATTTATTAGAGAGAGAGAGCTCAAGTTGGGGGAGCAGCAGGCAGAGAGAGAGGGAGAAGCAGGCTTCCCACTGAGTAGGGAGCCCAATGCAGAGCTCGATCCCATGACCCTAAGATCATGACCTGAGCCAAAATCAAGAGTCAGATGCTTAATCAACTGAGATACCCAAGTGTCCCTCAGATGTCACCTTCTTAAAGAGACTTACTCCTTTCCAAAATTGCACCTGTCTTGAGCCCTACATTCCTGATCCTTTTATCCTGCTTTATTGTTTTTAGCATATAACACCTTATCTATGCTGCTAAGTGTTCAGCCTGACCAGATTATAAACTCCATGAGTCCAGGAGGATGGGTGTCTTTATTTTTATCCCTATTTTATCGCTATTACCCGGAAAAGTGACTAGTGCAGAGCAGATATTCAATAAGTGTCTGCTGGATGACTGAATGGAATCAGTTTACACCAACAAGCAATCAAGGGTGGCTCTAAATGAGGGGGCCTACCAGTGCCAGGCACAGCCCTCCCAAGCTGGAAGTGAGGAGCGAGAAATGCACCTAGTGGCAGGTACAGGCTGGGGAGAGAGGTCAACCTCCAGGACACCCAGCCATCTGGCACACAGACTTTCATCCTTGTTATCAATCTGCTTTGCAGCAAGACAAAGGCAAGGAGACTATGTTTCATTTTGTCCAATGGCCAGACATGTAAGCAGGCCCAAGCTCCAGGCCAGATGAGGACAGCTGGATGGTTTCGACTAAAATCCTGACTATATTCAGTACACTCATACTTGGATACACTTTATAAATTCCTTTTGGAAGGTGCCAGTGCCAAACCAATTGGTCTCGAATGTGACATCTGGTGGTCCTTAGCAAGGTGAAAAGAAAGGACAGCCAGAAGGAGACTCGCAAGTCTCTTCATCTTTTCCAAGGAGCCATGTTTTCCCACTCGCCATCAAGATAAGCAGTGTTTGCCCCCTTCACCGAGTACCAAACAGAAGCAAATGTATCTAGTACTGCACTCACAGGGCTTCACCAGCGAGCTGAAAGCCAGCACTGCAAACCAGCTCCGTGAGAATTGTGAAAAAGATGTATTCATAAGCCCCAGGGCTGGGAAGGGGAAGGTGACACTATAGACATAAAGAAGAAAATTGTTATATTTCAAGATGTCAAGTGACTATGGGCTAAAATGTGTGCCCCCAAAACTGAGATGTTGAAGTCCTAACCCGCACTACCTTGGAATGTGTCCTTATTTAGAGGTAAGGTCTTTACAGACAGCCAAGTTAAAATGAGTCATTAGGGTGGGCCCTCATCCTTATGAACATATGGGAACCTTCTCCCAGACACGCATGGAGGAAGGACGATGGGAAGAGGCCTAGAGAGAAGATGGCTGCCCACAAAACAAGGAGAGAGGGCTGGAAGAGATTCTTCCCTTGTCGCGTTCAGAGGGACCCAGCCCGGCTGACACACGGATGTCAGCCTTCCAGCCTCCAGCACTGTGGGATAGTACACGTCTCTCGTTGAAGCCACATGACTGGCTGTGGTCCCTTGTTCCCGCAGCGCTAGCAAACTAATACACCAGAAATATACATACTCTGCTGTGTAATGAACAGATAATCCTGCCTCTTCTTACTTCGCGGACATTTCAGAACCTGTTATGACCTAATCATTCGTTATGTCACGCTGGGCAATGGACACCATGGTATCTCCGATATCTCCTCCAGGGTTTGCACGTTACAAAAGAATGTGGAGGATGGTTCGTTACCTTTGGCTGCCTTTGCCAACCCTCCATTTCCCTTCTTTCCAGAGTCTTCCCTGGAAACTGGAAACACTTACCTTTCTTCGCCCAATGCCCACACTTCCAAACCTACCACCCATCCTCCCCAAGGCAAATGTTCTGTCTCCTTTCAAGAATATGCTTCGCTAGTGATTCTTTTTGGCGAAACTAGACTACTCTCTTTCTCCATTCTCTGAGCCATCAGTTCATGCCTTTCGGGGTGGGCCTTCCACAGCCCATTCCATGGCAGATTTATTGCCCATTCCATCTTCCTTTTGCACGATTTAATCTGCTGTATTTTAATTGGGTAATAAAACTCTGTGTGCCACCCAGCAAAATTCCAGAGCAAGCAATCACCAGGGACATTCTCTCAGCAGCCAATTTCTAATTATTTATTCAGGCCCACAGCCTAATTCCACCCCTGAGTGCAGTGGTTCTGAGCTGCTGCACTCCCTGTTTGTGGAGGGGGAGGGGGCCTGGGTGGCAACTCGGGATTCCCTGTGTGCACATCCCTAAACAACAGACGGTCTCTGCATCCCAATGGCCTTACTACCTGACAGAGGTCTCTCCTCTGCTGTCACAGCAAAGGGGAAGGTTGCCCTGGGACCTAGCTTTGGCACCCTACCCTCACCCCTACCCCCACCCCCACATTGCTCGGGAAAGAGATTGCCAGCCTGGATAAGGAAGTGTCCCTGATACTCAAGGAAAAACAGGGACTAATCAATTCATGGTGTCATGGTTCAGGACAACTGGAGAGCCATCTGGAAACAAACGGACACGGAATTAACTCCCTGTCTCTAAAAACACTGAAGGGCAGCAGAATATACCACCCTAAACTGTAGGAGTTCAGGATATTCCACCCCATATATGCTGTTTTGTTAAAAATACGACTTTGCGGCGCGCCTGGGTGGCTCAGTGGGTTAGGCCGCTGCCTTCGGCTCAGGTCATGATCCCAGAGTCCTGGGATCGAGCCCCGCATCGGGCTCTCTGCTCAGCGGGGAGCCTGCTTCCTCCTCTCTCTCTGCCTGCCTCTCTGCCTACTTGTGATCTCTGTCTGTCAAATAAATAACTAAATAAAATCTTTAAAAAAAATACGACTTTACTATTTAATTACTTTGAGCTGTAGACACTTGAAAAAAAGCAAATGCAGGGAGAGGCTTTCTCTGAACTCTCCTTATCCGTCTAAAGACAGATCCTCCAAAAGGAACTCAATTGTACTACATCCCCTCCCAGGAGTTTCCTTAACCTGGAAGACTAACTCCTGTTACAAGAGAGGAGAACAGACATCAACACTGCACCCAAACTTTGTCACAAACTGTCATACCTCCCATCTGTTCTCCTAAGGGCCCATTCATCTTTCCTACGAATCACTTACTCTCCTCTGAGAGGCCTACATTCCCCATACTCTTTCCCTAATGAGATATTTAATTCTGAATTCTAAGACACTTCCAGGGGTCACTCATTTTTCCCTGAGTGCTTGCCATGTATATATAACATATACATGTTAATAAACTTCTGCTTGTTTTTCTCTTATTAATCTGTTTTTTATTACAGGAGTCTCAGCCAAGAATTCAGAAGAGTAGCAGAAAAATTATTTTCCTTCTGTGTAACAGCAATATAAATATGAATTTGTAAGAATGTTAGGATAGAATATAGAAGAATTTTTCATAACTTCGAATAGATTTGGTCTATTTGTCCAAAATCCAAAAATCTTAAAAGACTGATATATTGGCTATATAAAAATTAAACATTTGTTAAAAATGTGCATTCCTTTCTAAAAAAAATCATAAAAAAAAGTCAGAAGATAAGTGACAAAGGGGAAGATTGGGGAAAATACTCACAACTTGTGTCACCCTAATATTATATAGTAGATGCCCCGACAGATTAGTAAGAAATATCTACAACCCAACAGAAAAAGCTGCAAATGTTTTAGCAGAGAGTTTGTTGAAGGAAAATAAAGAATGGCTCTTAAATTTTTTTTATAATGTTCATTCTATTCTAAAGGAAATGAAAACTAAAATTACAACGAAAATTTTCACCATTTTATCCATTTTTCACCAATCAGACTAGCAAAAACGTGATTTCATCATATGTTGTTCTGGGATTATAAAGTGGTTTGATTTCTATGATGAGAAATTTGTCAGTATCCATCCAAATTAAATATATATATACCCTTTGACCCTGGGAACTTATCTTCCAGATATACTTACACATGGGAAATAATAGCTTGTACAAGAGTTTTGTATGAGGCATTGTCTATAGTAGCCAAAGCTTGGAAGCCACATAAATGTTTAACAAAAGGAATCTGATTAGTCAACGATGGTAAATCTATATAATGGAATATTCTTTAGCTGTAAAAAAGAATGAAGTCCTTAATGAATCAAGATGGAAAAATCATGCAAAAAACTACAAGTGCATAAACCACGCCTGTGTGTAAAGCAGGCTGTCATGTATGTTTAAAAAGGTTGCACAGAATAAAATATATTTATAGGACTTACTTACACACAGAAAATAATCTGGAAGGAGGGGGCATTTGGGTGGCTCAGTCCATTAAGCATCTGACTCTTGATTTTGGCTCAGGTCATGATCTCAGTGTTATGAGACGGAGTCCCATGTTGGGCTCAGCACTGGGCATGGAGCCTGCTTAAGATTCTCTCCCTCTCCCCCTCCCCTCCTTCCTGTCACTAAGATAGATAGATAGATAGATAGATAGATAGATAGATAGATAGATGATAGATAGAGATATCTGGAAGGATAAACAAGAAAGAAATAATAGCGGTTATTTGTTGAGGTGGATGGGAACTGAATAAAGAGGGATAAGGTAGGAGAGAGTCTTTTTTTTATAGCTTTTTGTAGTTTTTGATGTTTGAAACATATGAATCTGTTACCTATTCAAAAAGCCAAATTAAAACTGAAATATGCTGAGGTGGGGGTAGGAGAGAGAGAGGATCTGGATTATACCCATAGTGTGGTTTCCTGGCAACCAAACGGCACCAAATCCTCCCTCCCCTCTGTCTAGAGCCTTCTATGGTGATGCTGGCACTAGGAGGTGGGGGAGGGGAGAGAAGGGGAAGCAGCGTTGCCTGATCTCACATCCATGAAGTTCTTCTTTCGGCACTGTTGTCAAATGAAACTATACATACACCAGAGTGTTTATACGTGTGAAAACATTCCTCCACTAAATGCAAATATTTTACAATCCTGTTTTGTCATTTCCTCATATTTAAAGATATGCCAACAACCAAAAAGAAAATCACTCAGCCTCTTTTCACCCCTGAAAAAGTCTGCTCATTGAGTTTTTGTCACATCTCCATTTTTTTTTTCTTCTTAAAACATTCCCCCTGAGTGTTCACTCTACCCAAATTTCATTTGAACACAAATAGGAGGCCAGAGCACTCATGGATGACTCCTCTGGGTACTGCACCCTCCCTGGGAGGCCCCAGTCCCTCCAGCTACATCTTAGGGAGGTAAATAGAGACCAGATGCTGCTAGTCCAAGGTACACATGCGCCTTCTTAGTGATTCGGCCTCAACAAATATTTAATGAGGGACTGCAAGAAAGGTACCTTACTCCAATGAGAATCTTACCCACAGGGTTTCTCAGATGCAGACCCTCCACTTTGGTTCCAATTTTGGTCATTCTTGAAAAGAAAGGGACGGGAATTTGTTGGCAAGGAAAAGGAACTGGGTGTCTTAAAGAAAAAACAAAACATAGCATAAAGAATGAATAGCAAAGTCAGAATTCCCCTAAGATATTCACTTCCACTGATAATATATTCCATTCTTATTTACTTAAAGTGTCATGCGGTACAAAGATTATCTAAAAATTGATGGGATAGGGGCGCCTGCGTGGCTCAGTCTGTTGAGCATCAGATTCTTGACTTCGGCTCAGGTCATGATCTCAGGGTCGTGAGATAGAACCCCAAATCTGCTCATGCTCAGCACAGAGTCTCCTAGTCCCTCTCCCTCCGCCTCTGCTTCTCCCCCAACTTTCTCTAAAAGAAATCTTTAAATCCTTTTAAAAAAAGAAAAAGAGAAAAACTGATGGGAAAGATAGAGTGTTCCAGAGATGGGATAAACATAAGATTCTATGAAGAAGAATTGTCAGAAAAAGCCTAGCTGCTTTCTTTGGGTAGAGCCACTGGTCATAGATCCATGGACGCCTGGGATAAAACTTCTGCTTTAAAGCTACTTTCAAAGCATGATTTGAGTAGAAGTACTCATATTTAGGTACAGATTGATTTGGGGAAGGGGAGCCAACCCTAAGAACAGTCTATCATGTCCTACGAAAAGGGGGCCAGAAAGAGCCACTCCACCCATGTCACTAAATACTTGGTAGAAGAGGCCCTCTATATAAATATACCCCATGGCCCCCAGCTCACCTGCCCCAGCTGATTCTCCCCACCAGAGGTCCCACCCCAGCACACCTCTCTAGGATCTAGTGCTGCAACGTTGCTGATGGCCAAGCTTGCAGAGGCCATCACAACAAAATTACAATTGTTTTGCACCTAAAATCTAGGGCCTTGATCGTGGGGAGGAAAAGAGGTTCAGAACATGCTAGAAGATGCCCAGTGAGGCGCATTCCTGTGTGAACCGCCCAAGTCCTCAGGCCTTGATCAAAGCAGATTACTAGGAAAATGGGAGGCACCTACTGTACATCCCCAACTGTCCTCCTGGGTCTCTGGAGTGGAAGATGAGCTTCCACAGGGGTTAACTTTCCCTAACGGGGAAGAGAGTTATAAGTGTCACACCCGGAGATGAAAACACTGAACAGAAATTCAAAAGGGACTTCCAAAAGGCCATGTTGAAAAGAAGTCAAGAAAGCATAGTTCAGGGCCAGGAACTAGTAAGGCCTTGGAAATTTTAACAGTCTCCTCACTTTTGCTTCTTCTCTTCTCTTTCTGTTATCCTTCCCATTAGCACAACTTTTATAAAACCTTTAAAGCAAGAACTGTCTGTGGGTTTTCTGGAAGAGCAAAAGTTGATCAGAGGGTGACACAGCCAGAGAGAGAAAGGAAATCTGAAGGAGCAGGGTGAGTGGAGAATTTTGGGAGAGGGCAGGTGGCTATCCTAGAAGGACAAGGGGGCAGCAGCTTGGGCTGTTAGAGGTCCCAGAACCTTAGTAATAAAGGACTTGTTTCTTGAAAGCTTTAATTTTTGTGTCATTGTATATTTTTTTATTTGTTTGTAACCTATTTGTTCCATAAAATATTTTAATAATAGGATATAAGAAACATGCAATATCTCTGCCTGCTTGTGATCTATCAAATAAATAAATAAAATCTTTAAAAAAAGAAAAAAGGGGGGCGCCTGGGTGGCTCAGTGGGTTAAGCCGCTGCCTTCGGCTCAGGTCATGATCTCGGAGTCCTGGGATCAAGCCCCGCATCGGGCTCTCTGCTCAGCAGGGAGCCTGCTTCCTCCTCTCTCTCTGCCTGCCTCTCTGCCTGCTTGTGATCTCTCTATCAAATAAATAAATAAAATCTTTAAAAAAAAAAAAGAAAAAAAAAAGAAACATGCAATAAAATATAAAGTGAGGAGCAAGAAAAAGTAAATTTTTAAAAGAGGTCATGACTCCAAGAAAATCAGAACATGTCTACATGAGGTCCTACTCGGTTACTTAAGGGCAGGCTCGGATCCATCTCTGAGTTTCCAGGCTCCTGCAGAGGAAAGGGAAATCAAGTGGATTACCTGATTCTCCTTGTCCATGAGAAGAGAAGCAAACAAGCAGTTGTTGAGGTCAAGTTCTTGTGAGTTTTTTTCCTATGGGGTTTCATGGAGTAGGGCAAGAGTGATATGGTGCCACCATCTCTACATCATCATCTAGAGGAAAACTCAGAGTGCACCTTATACATACTAAAAGAAACAACTCAAAAGCAAAACGACAGATAGCATTTCAGCAAGAAATCCTCTCCTCATCTAACCAGAAAGCGGCAGAGCCGGATTTGGAACTTGCATCATGGGATGTCAGCTCCTCTTCTGCTTTTCACCTCCTTTCACCTACCAATTTCCTACTCCTCTTTCGGTCTCAATTTAAACCTCACTTCTTTTTTTTTTTTTTCAATTATTCTCATCAACATATGATTTGTAATTTGCTCTAGGGGTACAGGTCTGTGAATCATCAGGTTTACACATTTCAGAGCACTCACCATAGCACATACCCTCCCCAATGTCCATAACCCAACCACCCTATCCCTACATTCCCTCCCCCCAGGAACCCTCAGTTTGTCTTGTGAGATTAAGAGTCTCTTATGGTCTGTCTCCCTCCGGATCCCATCTTTAAACCTCACTACTTGAAAAAGACTTTCTCGGGGCCCCTGGGTGGCTCAGTCAGTTGGGCAGCTGCCTTCAGCTCAGGTCACGGTCGCCGGGTCCTGGGATCAAGCCCCGCATTCGGGCTCCATGCTCAGTGGGTGAGCCTGCTTCTCCCTCTCCCTCTGCCTACTGCTCTGCCTACTTGTGGTCTCTCTCCATCTCTCTGATAAATAAATAAAATCTTAAAAAAAAAAAAAAAGATAAAAAACAGAAAAACTTTCTCTGACCCTGGACTGGCCTAGGTTCCTGGATTTTCCTTATCTTTCACACATCACATTATTCTTTGTTTTCTCTTTTTTTTTTTTTGGTGTCTATCCTTACCAAGAGACTAAAAGCTCATGGGAGCAGGGACCATATGATCATCTCAGTAGATGCTGAGCAAACATTTGACAAAATTCAACACCCATTCATGATAAAAATCTCTCAGCAAACTAGGACTAGAAGTAAACTTTCTCAACCTGACAAAAGGCAACCAAAAAAAAAAAAACCTATAGCTAACATCATACTTAATGGTGAACGAGTAAATATGTTTTACGCAAAGATCAGGAATAAGGCGAGAATGTCCATTCTCATCACTTATATTCAACATTGTATTGGAGGTTCTAGCCAGTGGAATAATACAAGAAAAAAAGAAATCAAAGGTATCTAAATTGGAAAGGAAAAAAATAACACTGCCTTTATTTGCAGATGACGTGATATCTATGCAGAAAATCCTAAGAGATTTTCCCATACTGATTAGTAAATAGAGCAAAGATGGAAGACACAAGATTAATACATAAAAATTAACTGTATTTCTACATAATAGTAATAAACAATGGAAAATTAAAAGACAATAAACTAAAAAAGCTTCAAAAATTGTGTAATACCTATGGATACACTTAACAAAAATATGCAAGACATGTAAACTGAAACTTCAAAACATCTCTGTGAGAAATTAAGGATGACCTAAATAAACAGAGAGACATTCCATGTCATGGATTAGAAGGTTCAATATTGTTGAGATTTTAATTCTCCCCAAATCAATCTATAGATCCAAAGTAATTCTAAGTAAAATTCCAGGGACTTTTTGGTAGAAAAGCTAATTTGAAAACTCATATGGAAATACCAAAAAAAAAAAAAAAAAAAAAGGCAAGAATAACCAAACAGTTTCAAAAAAAGAACAGAGCTGGAAAACATACCTTGATTTCAAGAGTTACTGGAAAGTTATAGTAATCAAGATGGTATGATATTGCACAAGGATAAACACATAGAGCAAGAGTCAGCAAACTTTTTCTGCAAAGGGCCAGATTGTAAATATTTTGGGCTTTCTAATCTGTTTGAACTCTGCCTTTATAGCATGAAAACAGTAAGAGACGATACTTAAAGGAATAAATGGGCTCTACTGAGTTCCAGCAAAATTTTATTTACAAAACAGATAGTGAACGAGATTTGGACCTCAGGCCATCGTTTGTCAACCCCTGAAATAGACCAATGGAACAGAAGAAGCCAGTACAGAAATAGCCCAACAGGTATAAGGCGTCTCAACTTTCACAAAGGCACCAAAGATAACCTTGTCAATGAACGGTATTAGAACAATGGGACAATCGTATGAGGAAAAAAATGAACCTTCAAACCACAAATAAAACAGCAAAACAAAACCTCAGAATGTATCATGGACCAAAATGCAAGAGCTACAACTATAAAATTTCTAGAAGAAACAGAGGAAAATACAGGATAAAATCTTTGTATCTCTGGGTTAGGCAAAAAAATTTTAAATACGAAACGAAAGCTCTGGTCATAAAAAAAGGAAAATGGACCTTATCAAGAGTAATCTACACCCAACTTAAAAAGAATAGATTGCTGAACATGCAATAAGTTGTGACTGACAGATTCAAACTTGTTCACGGCCATCATGGTGGCCTGCAATGCCAAAAGGTTTTTCTGTATTTCATTTTCTGAATTTGCAAAAGGAAAGTTGAACGAACATATCTGAGTGAAATCTTTACACAGACCCTCATACAATGTAAAATAAAGAGAACTCACCTAGCAAAGTGTAAGAGACCTACCTGACTTGCCTCAAGAGAAATGTGTTCATGTAAAGACCGACATGGCCAGGAATTGGAACTGGGTATCCCCAAAAGCACAGAACTTCTGAGAACAAGACCTTCCCAGTATCTCTGCTTCTGTCTGCAATGATCTGACCTCTTCCTTTTTATAGGCTGGCCCCTTACTCTGTTAAACTCTTTCACAGGCCTTTGTATGCTTGGCCTGGGCCCTACCTTAGAGCATCACCTCTCCCTCGGCTGCTACTTTGTACCGGTTTTCAGTATTTCTTGTTTCACATGCTCTGTTCTTACTGGCTCCACGCATCTTGACACGCCAGCTCATAGGTTGCTGGTGAGCCTATGGATTTGCTTGTACCCTGGTCCAATCAGCTGTGGTGAGGGTTCAGAAAAAAGGACCACAGGATACAAAGTGCTTTACTATCCAGGCAGAATCCATTAAACATTTCAATTCCAAGAGTACAGGTAAGTGAAAAGACTGATCTGTCCACAGCTGCCATTACTTCTCCTTGTCATAGAATGATGCTAATGTCACAAAGGAGTATTCTAGGGGCAAATGGAAGGCCCCATGTCATCAACAGAGCATGTTCTGAGTTCTTAAAATTATATTACATTTAATTTTTGCATAATGTGACTGTAATGGTTAATTTTTTGTGTCAGTTTGGCCGGGCCATGGGGGACCCAGATATTTTCTTAAACATTATTCTGGGTGTTTCTGTGAAAGAACTTTCAGATGAGATTAGCATTTGAACCCAGGAACTGAGTAAAGCAGATGGCCTTCCCCAGTGTGGTAGGCCTCCTCCATTTCACTGAGGCAGAGTAAGAAAGAATTCACATTTTCTGCCTGTCTTTTGCATTGGGATATTGGCCTCCTTCTGCCTTCAGACACTAGACTCAGAAGCAGGCAGGAACTAAACCATTGACGGTCCGGGTTTCCAGCTTGTAGACCTTGGCACTTCTCAGGCCCATAATTGTGTGAACTAATTCCTTGTAACACATACTGTTAAAGGACAAAAATATCAACTGAATAAATCGAAAATCTAATTAGATTTATTAAGTGATTCACAAATTGGGTAGCATCCCATCTAGCGAGTAATGGGGAGCTTCCAAGGAATTGTACAAAAAGGAAGGTTTTTGTAAGAAGAATGGGGCAAGAAGTTACTAGCAAAAGAAAAGAAAGAATTTTTCCAGGCAAGGTCACCTTCCCTCAGGTGTAAGGGCAAGGGGACTTATTAGGTGTATTACCTCACCTTCCTTTGGGAGATGTTTAGAACCCATGTGACAGATTATCTCATGTACTAATCAGAAAATTCTTGACTGACCAGTTAAGACTTACATTTCCATTTTGGGCTTGTGATTTTTAACAATACACACCCACATACCCATACCCATATACACACATTCTATGGGTTTCTGTTTCTCTGGAGAATCCTAAGTAAACAAGGACTCAAGTGTACAAAAATCAAACCAACACAAAATAAGAACAAATGAAAGTATATTTCAGGGGCACCTGGGTAGCTCAGTCAGTTAAGCTGGTTTTTGATTTCTGCTCCGGTCATGATCTCAGGGTCCCGGGATCAGGCCCAATATTGGACTCCATGCTCAGCAGGGAATCTGTTTGTGGATTCCTTTTCTCTCTCTCGCTCTTTGCCTTACCCCCCCCCATCCCACTTTCGCATGTGCTCTCTCTCCTCCTCTCTAAAATAAATAAGTCTTTGTGGAAAAAAAAAAAGAAAGAAAGAAAGCATATTTCATCATAGACTTTGTGATTCTTTATACAGAACTATGGGACTCAGTTCTGCTCCAGTATCTTACCTTATGCCCTCATCTTCAGCAAGATGGAGAACAAGACACTGGAAACATTTGAATGAGCTACATGTTCATCTCCATTTCTCTCATCTGTCACAAATCCATCCCATCAGCTCTCCACAGCATAAAATCTTCATAACAGTTAATCCTCCTCAGCCCAAAGAGAACCTCATGAGCCATATGTAAAATACAGTCTCAATTTGGTCTTCTTTCCTGTTTAATTACTCACTTCATTTAGTTTTATTTTTCTCTTTCTCATTGGACAAAGACAACTTCGTATTTGGGTAAATTAGTCTAAGGTCTAATAATAAAGGAAGAATGTTTCTCTTTGACATTTATTAGCATGATGAAAATTCCCAAATGGGCTCTGAACCGCTAATATCTATTTCTTGTTACAAACAGGCCCAGATCTTTTCTCTCATTAAGCACCTAAGACGATCCTTCCTTCCTGCCAAAATGATTCCTGTTGGTTTTCTGTTAAGGCATTGCTTGGAGAAGCAGCCGCCAGGGTCAAATTCAAACAGGCCCTGGGAACTTGCTCACTTAAGTCAATAGGTAGTGCGTATGAGTCCAAAGAAACACCTTTGCATTACGCTCAGCTGATACAAGTTACACATTTTTACAACACTTATTTTTCCAAGATGTCCTTTCTCATCATTCTACATTCATGGCTAGATTTCAGTCCAGGGAACTGTTCAAATCTGGAAATGCCTCTTGGGGTTTTTCCTGATGGATCGCTTTTCGTAATGGGAACTTAAAAAAAAAAAAAAAAAACTAACAGTCTTTCCTTCCAAGTCTTTTTTTGAAAGAGAGAGAGAGAGAGAGTGAACGAGCATAAGTCGGGGGCAGAGAGAAAGGGAGAAGCATACTTAGGACCCTGAGATCACGACCTGAGCCAAAGGCAGGCACTTAACCGACTGAGCCACACAGGTGCCCCTCTCTCCAACCAAGTGTTGATAACCAAATGAAAGCAGTGTCAATAAGACTGTGAAAATAATTCTTCTCAAAGGTCTCGTAAACCACTTCCTCTGGCACATCAGACCTAAGACTGCCTGTATGAAGGGGCAGGAAAGATCCCATTTTCTCATCCCAAAAGAATTAAACACAAGTTCTGAGCCATATGTGGTCATCACTTTAAGCCATTGATCATTTTCTTTCCATGCCTCTTCTTTTTAACATCTGCTCATATCTCTTTCAAGTGTGGATTTGTTCTCTTATGAAGACATTTTTTACATGGGTATATATTGATTTATTATACTTTGGAAATGTACTTTGGAAATGAGAGTGTTTTTGTGTAAAGTAAGAATCACTAAGAGTAGTACTTGGCTCTTAGCAGGCTAATGTGGTCTAGTGGAGTCTGTGCCCTCCCGGGAGTGTGAAACCATAAATCCTGTCACTCTGAACGGGTTTTCTGGCAGAGTCTAGACAACTCATGACATTCAACATATTGTAGCTCCCATAGGCACTTCAGGAATCATCACCAGGTTGCAAAATGGTTATAAAATTAAGGTTTATCTGATGTGTCAGATGCTTTCAATAGCCACTCATTCCCACTGTTGGTATTAGCTGTTAGTTCCTAAATACGATCCAGACGTGGTTGGTGGTAATTAACAAAATCTGTTTGCCATTTTGTATTTCTCATGCAATTCTTGTCCCTAGGCAGTCTCTCTCCAGTCAGAGAAATAGCAGGGCAGTTCCTAGATATCATTGAGTCCTATGTCCCCTTTTCACAGAGATTCTATGAAGATCTAGAGGAAGCTTAATGTTGGATAATCAAGTAAAAATAGTGCAATAGGTATCATAGATACCATTTTCTTTCATGGGATACTCACAAAAATCCCATGAAGTAGGGAAGATGGTTGCTACAAACGTCGCGTGTTAGGGCAAAGGCCAAGCTACTATTACTAAGAGGCTAACAATACAGTGGCTTAAAGTGTAAAGAAATGTATTTCTCATTCACATGATAGCGCTGAGGTGAACAGGGCAAGTTGATGGTACAATTCTGCCCCACACAGTCATTCAGAGATTCTGGTTCTTTCCATTGTCATGCTCTCCCACCCTCTCAGGCATTTTTATGGTCAAAGTGAGTGGGCAAAGATCTATGCTGACAGGGGAAGGCAGCCCAGGTGAAGCACACCCACTATTTTGAGAACAAAGCCCAAAGTGGCACACATCCCTTTCACTCACATCCCATCAGATAGAACACGGACACGTGGCCACCTTGACTTCCAGGAAGCTGGGAAATGTAGGATAACCGGCCCACAAAGGAGAGAATGGATTTCAGGGGACAACTAACAATTCCGATCAAACCACTCTCATTATACAGCTGAGGGACCTGAGACAGACATTAACACAGACTTAACTTCTCCTAATACAGAATTAAGTCATTAAGTGGTTCACTTGCAAGATATTATATAATTTCAAAGGATACTTATACCAAAATAAAAAGGAGCATGATGAATGTGTTAGGGTTTTCCAGAGAAATAGAACCAATAGGAAGTGTACATGGAGAGAGACCTATTTTGAGGAATTGACTCACATGATTATGCGGGCTGGCATGTCCAAAATGCGGGTCCACTCCGAATGCTGTCAGCTGACAGAATTCCTTCTTGCTCCAGGGGAGGTCAGTCTTTTTTCTCTTAAAGCCCTCCACTGATTGGATGAGACCCACCCACATTATGGAGGGCAGTCTACTTATTTAAAGGCCACCGATGTAAATATTAATCCTATCCCAAAAACACCCTCCCAGAATCATCCAGAACAAAATTCTGGCAAATATTTAGGCACCATGGCCCAGCCCAGTTGACACAGAAAATTAATTATTTAACATTAACCCCTCAAAATCTCTTTCAGCCCCCTGACTACATGGAACGCACCTGGTACCTAATTGTGACTCTGCAAGGAACTTTAACATCTCTGATGATCAGCTTGCCCCTCAGTGTCAGCAGAGGAAAGGATACCATTATTCCTCTCACACTGAGAGCATAGTGGGAAGCAACAACATGTATGACGATGTAGAGCTTTTAAAAATTTTAAGTACTACTATTGCATTATTTCCCCCCACAGACTGGTCATTCTGTTCTTCAGGAGGCCTACAGATACAACTTTTTTTTTTTAAGATTTTATTTATTTGACACAGAGAGAGAGCACAAGCAGGGAGAGTGGCAGGCAGAGGAAGAGAGAGAAGCAGGCTTTCCCGCTGAGCAAGGAGCCCAATGTGGGGCTCAATCCAGAGCTGAAGACAGACACCCAACTGACTGAGCCACCCAGGCACCCCCAGATAAAACATTTTAAAAAGGAGAAAGGAAAGAGATGGGAGTGGAAAAGGAAAGAAGGCGGGGGAGGAGATACAAAGCACTCATTCACTATACCTCCACCGTCTTTCCAAATGCTCCCTGTAAGAACACTGCATTTCATCCAGCATTATTCTCATCAAAAATTTACTGTCTTGTACTGTATTAGAGGCTACATCCAGCTAGGGCAATGAACATCAGCTGAAGCACACTTATAATTAGAGTGCTTTAAAGCATTCGCTACCAGGTGTTTCACCAGCTGAACAAACAGGAATGATTTGAAAAATCAATGTCAATAATTTCTAGCCATTTCCTAAAAAAATTACTTCCCATCTGCACATTGCCTAGTGTTCTGGAAAGTGGTGCACTGTGGTGTGCTCTGTTTTGCCAGCAAAATGCTGCCTGAGTCCCCGTCAAAGACTAGAGTTATTTACCTGGATGCGAATTTCTGCACGTCCTTGGCATTGCCTCGAGCTCCTAACCTGGCTTGGCTCACTGCCAATTCCATCCCCAACTATCCTGGGCTCTCCTTCCATCATTGTTACCCCTTTATGATCCTCAAGCCAGTTTCTTAAAGCATCAATCTCTAAGGTTTTTGTTGTTACTGTTTTATTTTGTTTTTTTGGGTTTTTTCCCCCAAAGAATCTCACTGCTGTGTTGGGCGTATAGGGGTGAGTCCAGCTGCCTTCCAAAAAACCCTACCTCTTAGGAAGAAATGTATGGTGTTCACATCACTCTTTTTCTTCTGATTATAGAATCTCAGGACTGAAATAGAGAAAGTGACTTAGAGTTTTCCCCCCTCCTACCAGAGGCCCACAGGTGGTTGTGCCACGTGTGTTTGAACAAACCCAAGGTGGGGAACTTGCCGCTTCCCCAGCCAGCCCCAGTCCCTCTTAACATCAGGCTAACAAAGAAAAGTATCTTCTTTGTGTCTACTCGAATTGATTAGCTAGGGACCATATAATAAAACTTTATCCTACTAGTTAATCATCTTTCTAACATTAGCAGAAATTTTTTTCAAGATTTATAGATAATTACGGGTTTTATTATTAGCATACCCAAAATACCATAATATCTATGAATCTAAAACTGGTTAACAAAGAAGTTGTGTGTGTGTATGTAAAGCCAAGTTAATTGGGTGATTCTTACTGACTTCATTTCTTTTAATATTAATAATGATGTCAAGTGGGGCGCCTGGGTGGCTCAGTGGGTTAAGCCTCTGCCTTCGGCTCAGGTCATGATCTCAGAGTCCTGGGATCGAGCCCAGTGTCAGGCTCCCAGCTCAGTGGAAAGCGTGCCTCTCCCGCTGCCGCTCCTTCTGCTGCTCCCCCTGCTTGTGCTCTCTCACTCTCTCTCAAATAAATAAACAAAATCTTAAAAATTAAAAAGAATAATGATGTCAAATGGTTTAAAAGTAAAAAAGAATAAAAAAGCATACAGTGAAAAATCTCTTTTACCTCTTTCATCCATCTGAATAGTCCCACCTCCCCTTCAAACAGGGAGCCCCCTTACCAGTTTCTTGAGTATCCTTCCAGAGACTTTTTGTGCAAACAGATACAGATACATACTCTGTCTTCCTTTTATAGAATTGGAAGCACACCATACACACTGTTCTGCAGCTTTCTTTTTTTCTAAGAATGTATCTTTAAGATTTGTCCATATCAGAACATAAAGAGGTTTTTTTTCTTTTCTTTTCTTTTTTCTCTTTAAGTAAACTCCACACCCAACATGGGGCTTGAACTCATAACCTTGAGATCAAGAGTCAAATGTTTTTTTTTTTTTAAGAATCAAATGTTCTGGGGCGCCTGGGTGGCTCAGTGGGTTAAGCCGCTGCCTTCGGCTCAGGTCATGATCTCGGAGTCCTGGGATCGAGCCCCACATCGGGCTCTCTGCTCAGCAGGGAGCCTGCTTCCTCCTCTCTCTCTGCCTGCCTCTCTGCCTGCTTGTGATCTCTCTATCAAATAAATAAATAAAATCTTAAAAAAAAAAAAAAAAAAAAAAGAATCAAATGTTCTAACAACTGAGCCAGTCATGTACCCCAGGAGTTTCTTATCTTTATAGCCCCATAGTAGCTATAAAGCTACCACCCTCTGGATATGCCATAATAGATTTAGGAAGGCCCCTATGGGTGAACTTCTAGGTCACTTCCTTTTCTTGCTGTTACAAGAAGTACAACAATAGCTAACATTGTATAGATATCATTTTGCATATGCCCAGGTATATCTATTGATTAAACACTTTTAAATGAACTGTTGTGTTAGGGATGCCTGGGTGGCTCAGTTGGTTAATCATCTGCCTTTGCCTCAGGTCATGATCCCAGGGTTCTGGGATTGAGTCCCACATCCGGCTCCTTGCTCCGCAGAGAGTCTGCTTATCTCTCTGCCTCTGCCTGCCACTCTGCCTGCTTGTGCTCTCTCTCTTTCTCTCTCTCCCTCTGACAAATAAATAAATAAATAAAATCTTGAAAAATATATATATTTTTTAAATGAACTGTTGTGTTAAAAAATACATTCATTTCAAATTTTGCCAGATATTGCCGAATTGCCCTCTACAGAGGTCATACTAATTTATCACTAACTACATAAAGAGGCCTTACAAACCAATTTTTATAAAATATCAGGACATTTGCCTATCTGATATGTGAGAACTCATACGTAAGTATAATTTGAATTTGGGCATTTCTATTATGAATAATGTAGAACATTTCTTTAAAAATATTTGACAACTCTTTGCATCATCTTTCCTGTGGATGCTAGTGATAGCATTTCCCCAATCTTTCTAGTAGATGGTTGTTTATTTTTCTTATTGATTTGTAGAAATCAACACGTTAAGAACATTACCTCATCGTCTGTGACGTGAGTTGCAATATTTTTTCCAACTTATTTATCTTATGACTTCGCTTATAGTAGTTTTTATGCAAACATGTTAATGTAAT
Source organism: Lontra canadensis (assembly GCF_010015895.1). Taxonomy (NCBI): domain Eukaryota; kingdom Metazoa; phylum Chordata; class Mammalia; order Carnivora; family Mustelidae; genus Lontra; species Lontra canadensis. Next base: position 23,563,048 of record NW_022631008.1, read on the forward strand.
TGAATCTATCATTTTAAAACAATTTTATTTAATACTTAGAAAGGTTTCACTCTTCCTATGTTGAAGGGTTAAAATAATTTTCCTATGTTCTTTTCTCATATTGGCATTGTGTATTATTTTAGCATTTAAATCTTTGATCTTTTTCAAGAAGTGTAAGGCATGGATGTCTATTTATTTTCTTCCAGATAACTACCTGTTGTCCCAAACATTTACTGATGACTGTCTATCTTCTGTAAGCTTTATTTAAACTATCACAACACGTAACAGGGGCAGAGAATCTAGAACCTGTGGTTTTTGTGAAGGAAGGGTGATGGGAACACAGCTGCACCCATTATTTCTGAATTGTCCATGGCCACTGCCATGTGACAAGATCCATTGGGTAGTTGCCACAGAGCCTGCATGGCCCAAAAAGCCAATATACTTGACTTTCTGGCCCTTTGCAGGAAAAATATGACAACTCCTAATACAGAAGGACAAAGAGAAGAGGAAGAAGAAGAGAGGAAGGTAGAAGCAGAGAGGGTAGAGGAAGAGAAGAATGAAAAATAGAGGAGACATTCTGAAAATAAATGAAATTTTCTTGGCATAAACTACGCAGAAAAAAAATATATTCCCAAGGAGAAAAAAACTGAAATGAGAGTGTGAGTTTATATTCCTCTTTATAGTCTTCTCCCTCAGTAGTACCCAAGGAGCTTTATTTTGTTTTTCTGTTATACTGTGGTCCACTTCACAAAGACCTACAAATCTCTCATCGTATTTTTTTCTCCCAGTCGAGGCCAGGAGTCCCTACAGAGGTTCTGAGTCTTGTGCTTGTTCACATATTTAATGAGGTGTAGAAGGTCTCAGGGGACCTCTTCGGAATGTGGAAAGCTGGGGTTCCTTTTTTAACACATCTCTTCGGGATATTATGTGCTGCCCCCTTTCAAGTCTCCTTTCTTATAGGATGGACAAGAAACCCCTCTATACCGGCTTTTATTATTACTTTTTAAAATGTGTTGTACAGGACCCAGAGGATTTTTTTTCCCAGAAAGTAAAGTATAGTGTTTCTTCCTTCTAAATATTAAACAACGGAATTTCCAGTCCAGTGTCTCAGTGGGTTACACAAGCTTTTTAACGCTCCGGCTGTTTCCCTTCTTTTCTCCGACGAGGCAGTTTTCTACCAGCTACTCACTGATCTCATTAGGACCCTGCTGGCACCCGAGCATTTTCCACCCTCTTCTGAAGCAGCGAGGAAGCACCACTTATTGCTGGCAAAAATTATCCTGAACTGCAGGAAGAGAAAAAGTGCAGTAGGAAGCATAGGATAGAGTCCCTTTATATGGTAACTGTACTGGACTAATAAACTCTAAAATGCTTCACAAATATTTAATTTATATTATCATGATTTCAGTATTATGTCCAGTTCTGCACTCCAAAATTTAAAGAGTGTCCATATATTATTAAAATACTTAAAATAAAGATTATATGTAAAGAACATTTGTATTTTTCAGAGCATGTTTACATACATCATTCTCTTTGATTCTCAGTACAATCAAAGGGGGTATGGCTATGTCCCATTTCATAGATGAGGAAACAGAGTCACGGGTAATTTGTTTCATTTTTATTAAATGAATTCTTTTCTACATAGTTAAAATATTCACATTACTCACAATTCAAAAGGCACATAAAGCGGGGTGCCTGGCTGCTTCAGTCTGTAGAGTGTGCAATTCTTAATCTCAAGGCCATAAGTTCAAAATATGTTGGGCATAGAGTTTACTTTAAAAAAAGTTTTTTAAAGGCACATAGAGGTACACAGAAGCAAACCCCCCTCCACATCTCACCCCAGCTACCCAGTTTCCCTTCCTGGAGGCAATTGTCCTGTTTCCTATATATCCCCCAGGAGAGGGGGGGTATTGTATGCTTATACAAGCTTACATAACTACACATGGTTTTCTTCCTTTTTACATAAATACATGGTTCTGAACCTAGTCTTTTTTCATTTTGTGACATATTCTGGAGATCTTTCACATCAGTATGTAGTGAACTTCCTCTTTCTTACATTTTCATAATATCCAATTGTATAAATGTATAATTTATTTAAACAGTCTTGTAGTGATAGATTTTCATGTTGCTTCCAATCTGTTCCTTTTTTTTTTAAGATTTTTATTTATTTATTTGACAGACAGAAATCACAAGCAAGCAGAGAGAGAGATTGGAGGAAGCAGGCTCCCCACCGAGCAGAGAGCCCGATGCAGGGCTCGATCCCAGGACCCCGGGATCATGACCTGAGCCGAAGACAGAGGCTTTAACCCACTGAGCCACCCAGGTGCCCCTTCCAATCTGTTCTTAATGAGTAAACTTATGTGTGTGTCATTCACACATTAGCAAATGTATCTGTTGGATAATTTCCATGTTGGCATGCACTTAAAAATTTGAGAAGTATTGTGAAATCTGTAAGATTAGACAGAAATTTTAGGTGATGTAGCCAAGACTGCCGAGCTAATTTTTGATAGATTTAAAGATAAAACAAATGTTTGCTAACCAGAAAACAGGAACTGTGAAGAATGGCATATTTGAGGGAACACTAACCCCTTGTGAAATATAATTAATAGAGGCATCTGCAACAGAAGAAATGGAGGAGTTACCTTTCTTGCCTAGTCCATCCTTCTGCGCTGCCTCTTTTGTACTTGTTCCCTGAACCCAAGGACCAAGTGATGGGCTGACCTGAGCAAGCCTAGATAGGCCTACCTCCTGGCAGCCTGAGCCAGTGAGTCTCAGAGATGATGAGTTGTGGACTCCTCTGCCTCTACTGACATTGATGAAATTAAAGTGATTTGCCTTAAAAAGTAGAAGGCTAGGAAAAGAAGGGGGAATATGTTGAGGAAGTCCTTCAAAGATACTGCTCACCTGGCAAGATGGCCTCAGTAGAAGGTTTGCATTATGAGTTACTGTCCGTGGTGCTGACAAATCCCTATGGGCTGAGGCAGGGTTGCTTTTCCTATTCCCAGGGCATTAAAGTCTTCTACAAACCCTCCTGGGAAATTCTGAATGGGAGGGGAAGGAAGCAATTGAGAGAAACAAGGATGAGAGGTTGCTTAGACAGGCAGAATGTTTGTGAAGTTGGATTCAGAAGAACAAAGGATTGGTATATGATTTAGTATTATTTACAAATCATCACAGATAGCGAAAGATAATTCTGTCCCCTTTGTGATGGGGGGGGGGAACATATGCAAGCTGCCTTATATGTTCCCTTTGAATTAAAAAGGGAATTAAAAGAAGGTGTCCCCTGAGATTAAAAGAAAAGTTGGGATTAAAAAAAGAAAAAAAGACCCATTTATATGCTGCCTACAAAAGACTCACTTCAGAAATGGATACATAGAAATCCTTGAAAAAAATCCCTGAAAATGAAGGGATGGAAAAAGATGTGTCATGCAAATGGAAACCAAGCGAAAGCTGGGGTAGCCATATTCATATCAGACAAAATAGACTTAAAAAAAAAAAAAGACTAATAAAAGACAAAGATGGGCATTACACAATGACAAAGGGGTCAATACAGCAAAAGATATAACATTTATAAAAATTTATGCATCCAACATAGAAGCACCAAAATATATAAAGCAAATATTAATAGACCTAAGGGGAGAAGTTGACAGCAATATAACAGTACTAGAGGACTTTAATACCCCACTCGCATCAATAAGGAAAACATCAGCCTTAAACAATACATTAGACCTGATGGACTTAATAGATACATACAGAACATTTCATACAAAAGCAGCAGAATGCACATTCCTCTCAAGCTCATATGGAACATTCTCCAGGATAGATCACATGTTGGGCCACAAAATAAGTCTCAATAAATTCAGGAAGACTGGAATCATACCAAACATCTTTTCTTTCTTTCTTTTTTTTTTTTTCTTACCAGGCATCTTTTCTGACCACAATGGTATAAAATGAGTAATCAATCACAAAAAGGAAACTGGAAAAACAACAAATACATGGAAATTAAATAGCATACTATTGAACAACTACTGAGTCCTAGAAAAAAATCAAAGGAGAAATTTAAAAACACCTAGAGACAATGAAAACAGAGCTTATTTTCAAGATTTTAGTTATTTGACAGAGAGAGAGATAGCAAGAGTAGGAACAAAGCAGGGGAAGTGGGAGGGGAAGAAGCAGGCTTCCCACTGAGTAGGGAGCCTGATGTGGGGCTCGAACCCAGGTCCCCGGGATCATGACCTGAGCCAAGGGCAGATGCTTAATGACTGAGCCACCCAGGTGCCCCAGAAATATGACAGTCCAAAATCTATGGATGCAGCAGAAGTGGTTGTGAGAGCGAAGTTCATGGCAATACAGGCCTACCTGAAGAAATAAGAGAAATCTCTAATAGATTTACACTTTACACCTTTACACCTACTTTTACACCTTTACACCTACCTTTATACCTACTAGAAGAAAAAGAACAAACAAAGCCTAACGTTAGTAGAAGGAAGGAAATAACAAAGATCAGAGCAGAAATAAATGAAATAGAGACTAAAAAGAAAATAGAAAAGATTAAAAAAAAAAAAACTAGCAGCAGTTTCTTTGGAGAGAGAAAGGAAGCTCAAAGAAATAAAATAAAATAATGAAAAAGAAGTTACAACTGATAGACAGAAATACAAGGACCATAAGAAACTACAAATCAGTACCTGCCAACAAACTGAACAACCTAGAAGAAACTGACAAATTCCTAGAAGTTTATAATCTTCCAAGACTGAGTTATGAAGAAATAGAAAATCTGAATACACCAATTACTAGTAAGGATATTAACTCTTCCAACAAATGAAAGTCCAGGATCAGATGCCTTCACTGGTGAATTCTACTGAACATCGGAGATTTAATACCTACACTCAAATTCTTCCAAAGAATTAAAGAGAAGGGAGTACTTCCAAACCCATTTTATGAGGCCAACATTACTCTGATACCAGTAAGAAAAGAACACCACAAAAAAAGGAAACTACAGGACAATATCCTTGATGTACATAAGTGCAAAAATCCCCAACAAAATATTAGCAGACTGAATTCAACAATATATCAAAACAATCGTATACAAGGATCAAGTGAGATTTATTCTAGGGATGCAAGGATGGCTCAGCATTCGCAAATCAATCAATGTGATACACCACATTAACAAAATGAAGGATAAAAGTCATATGATTATCTCAATAGATGCGGAAAAAGCATCTGACAAAACAAACAAAACCCAGACCTATACAAACAGAGAAAAGATTGGTTCCTGCCCTAGGAGGCAAGGGGTTGGGGGTGGGCAACAGGGGCGAAAGGGAGTAAGAAGTACAATCTTCCATAAATATGTTAAGGGGATATAATGTTCAGCATGGAGAATATAGTCAGGAATAGTGCACTACCTTTGTATGGTGATGGATGACTAAAAAAAAAAAGAAAGTAAAAGAGAAGTTAAGGTTATAGAAAGAACTACAGAGAGAATCATGTGGAATTTTTTGAGTGGGCAATTTTAGAAATAAGATGGATTGCCATCTGCTTGAGCTGATTTAACTATAATCCTGTCAAAGACTGAGAATAGACTGGATAACCTCCCAAGAGCCTCTCAATATTTGAAGTTACGACTTCAATGAAAACATTCATCCTACCCTTGCTCTTTATCTCTATTTGAGCTTCAGGGCAGCCTGGATTTAAACTAAAGTAACATCACAGGCTATAATGATTATTTTTGTCTTATCTAAAGTCAGTTGCCTTCAAGTGTTGTTTTAATACACACAAGAAGTTAATAACTTTCTCAACCTGTCAGTTCTTTCCCTAGCAGCATAAAAGTATAATACAGAACATAAATTCAATAAATTCCATTCATTCCTCAATGCTGCCCTGCAATTGAACAATCTTCCATTCTCATGATTAAGTCTAAAACATATTTATGTCTTGGTGCAAAAAGACAAAAAAAAAAAAAAAAACCTTTGGATTTATATGAAGTTTAAGTATAAAATACAAAGGGTTTTTTTTTTACATTTCTTTTTTTATATATAATTTTATTTTCCTAATCTGGCAACTTATTCTTTTTTTTTAAGATTTTATTTATTTTTTTATTTGACAGAGAGAGAAAGAGATCACAAGGAGGCAGAGAGACAGGCAGAGAGAAAGGCGGAAGCAGGTTCCCCAAGAGGCCAATGCAGAGCTCGATCCCAGGACCCTGGAATCATGACCTGAGCCAAAGGCAGAGCCTTTAACCCACTGAGCTATCCAAACACCCCCCCCTTTTTTTTTTTACATTTCTGTACTTGTTTTTGCTTACATTTTTTTTTAAATGCTGGATTTTCAGATTGAAGGGAATACATAATACTGGGGATTGGGCTAGAGATTCCATAAAGGCTAGCATTTATTTTCCAATATTTTTTTTTTAATTTTATTTATTTATTTGACAGAGAGAGATCACAAGTAGACAGAGAGGCAGGCAGAGAGAGAGAGAGGGAAGCAGGCTCCCTGCTGAGCAGAGAGCCCGATGCGGGACTCGATCCCAGGACCCTGAGATCATGACCTGAGCCGAAGGCAGCGGCTTAACCCACTGAGCCACCCAGGCGCCCCTTATTTTCCAATATTTTAATGGCCTCGCTGGCAATGCAGTTGACTTTGAGTGCTTGGCTGTGACTATAATCATTGCTGCTACAGGGACACAAGGGTTTTGAACTGTTTTGGGGAGTCCTTGCTTATGAGCAGTCAAAGCAACATCCAGATGTCAAGTCACTAGACAAAGTCTCCAGGGGCCCCTTCTGGTGCACCTGTCGCCACACAGTGTGAGATTTCTCCACAGGGAAAGTAACCTATTCTCCCCACGGGTTATCTGAGTCTGCCTGTGGGCATTGACTCACAGCCCTTCTCATATTCTAGTCTTAGAAACTGCCCTCATGTTCTACATCAAATTTCTCTACTGCAGGTTTGTGACTCAGCTCCAATCTAAAATTCATTAGAGAAAAGAAAACCTTTAAGGGAAAAGAATGTTATCCTTTCTTTTAGATCCCTGGTTCTCAACACTTTCAACACTTTCTTTTTCTCACACAGAGCTAACACAATGATCATCTCTCAGCACACTGTGGTGATTCTCCGCCAAGGTGAATGAGAAAAGCAGGAGGGCATGTCCCTTTCTGTTCCACCCAAAGAAGCTTATCAAATGAAGGGGAGGGTGGGCAGTGAATTTTCTAAAACCTCCCAAGTGTCTGATGTGTATTCCTGGCTGGATAGGGGCTTTTAGTTTTGTTTTTGTTTTTGTTTTGTGTTAATGTAGGCTCCCTGCCCAGCACGGAGCCCAACACAGGGCTTTCAACTCAAAAAACCATGAGATCAAGACCAGAGCTGAGATTAAGAGTCAGCCGCTTAACTGACGAAACCACCCAGGCATCCCATGGCCGGATAGCTTCCGTGTGCAGTGCAATCGGTCCTGTGAAACAGCTACAGGAATGCGGACACATGACCTTGATGGGGGAGGGGAATTCAACGACCATGCTGAAGTGGAAAAGTGGAAGGTTATACTTTGGTAGTTATAAAACTGCAACTACTCAGAGAGACAAAGAAATAAAACTGCTCCACGAAAGCCTTACTGTAATGAGTGCATACATTAAGTATCATTCCGTCTTCCTTTCCCTTTCTAAAAGTTCTTTTTAATACAAAGCTTAAAGATAAAAGCAGTGTTTGTTTCCATTGCCACGCAGTATTCTAGCATATGGACAAACTCTATGTTTTATTCCTTTCCTTTTAGGTGTGAAGTGATTATTTTGGGATATTTGCTTTCCCACCTCTGATTTAGAGTCAGTTGTCAAGTTTCTAAAAAAACAAACAAACAAGCAAACAAAAACCTACCGGGATTTGGATTAGAATGGCATGAAAACTGACATGAATTTTGTATGAATTGACCTATTTATATTATTAAGCATCTTTATCAATGAACATAATATAGCTCCCCGCCTTTCTCTGGGTCTGCTTTAATATCTTTCCAGGAAATTTTATGACCTGGCATATCAAGACCTTACTGATTCTATTTATTCCTTCCCTACTTTTTGTTACTGCTGTGTCGCCTGTCTTTTCAAGCCCTATTTTCTCACTGTTGCTGGCGATGATAACAATTGCATTAATGGTGATGACGAGAACAGTGACCGACGTGGAGTGCTCATTCGCTATATGCCAGACACAGGTCCTCTCGGGCTAAGCTCGTGCTACCTGCTCCACGATGCTGGGACTTGAGCTGCCACGCGCAACATGCGTGGCTAGTAACTGATGAAGTCAGCACCGAAGACAGGAAGTCCCCTCCAGAGCACACTCGCTTAAACGCAACATCCTGTTCTTCCGTGTGTTCTTGAATTACTTTCCCGAACCTGCTGTAACAAATCACTGCAAATCTGGTGGCTTTAAAACAATGTGAATTTATTCTCTCATAGTTTGGGAGGCTAGAAATACAAAACGCAGTGGGGCCGTGCTCCCTTCCGGGCTCTAAGGAAGAACATTTGCTGGCCTCTTCTGGCTCCCAGAAGCTGCCCAGCAGTTAGCACATCACTCCAGTCTCTGCCTCCCGCTTCAGCCCACCTTCTCCTCTGTGTGTCTAATGTCCCTCTGCCTCCCTCTTGTCACTGGATTTAGGGCTCACCTGGATAATCCAAGATAAGCTTCTCCTCTCAAAATATTTAATGTCAGGGCATCTGGGTGTCTCAGTGGGTTGAGCCTCTACCTTTGGCTCAGGTCATGATCTCAGGGTCCTGGGATCAAGTCCCGCATCGGGCTCTCTGCTCAACGGGGAGCCTGCTTCCGTCTCTCTCTGCCTGCCTCTCTGCCTACTTGTGATCTCTCTCTCTGTCAAATAAATAAATAAAATCTTTAAAAAATATATTTAATGTCATCATATCGCTTGCCAAATAAGATAATGTTCACTCTTTTTTATATAAAGTAATCTGTACAAGGTTCTGGGGATTTAGATGTGGACATATCTTCTGGGAACCACCATTCAGGACACTACAATCCCATAGAAAAGCAACTGACTCTTACCTACACATCCAGCCACCTGGCTATACTCTCTGATCAATTCCAGCAAATACCTGTCAACCCATAAGTTTTCTTTGTACACAATGGCATCGCCTGTTCGTTATCCAAATCTGCTCTTTTTTTGAGCTTCCATATGGCGTGCGTAATGCACGCTACCCTATTATCATGACAATCAACCCAAACAACAACAAATTTTTACTGAGTGTTCACTAGGTAAAAGACACGGTCCTGGGTGATATGCGGATCTGAGGGATGACTAAGATATAGCCACTGCCTTCTCGAAAACATACTAATTGGGATGTGGTTGTCTACAAGATAAAACAAAACCATTAAGCAGCAAAAGGAAGCAAGGTCACAATTCCCTGTGCAGATTCAAATTTCATTCAAAAGAATTGCTTTCCTTCTGCCCCTACTGGGCAGGCATGCCACCTCACCCAGATGTTGGGTCACCATCGCCCACTCTCCTTTGTTTTTCTCCTTGTTTTGGACAAATGTCCAGGGCCCAGCCCACGGTCTGAATCAGGAGTATAATGAGATTAGATGTGAATGGAAAAGGAAAAGCCAAGCAGAAGCTTGCAGCAGAGCCTCTCTTGCTCACTCTGCATTTTTCTGCATCTGGCAGGGCTCCCTGGCTCCTCCATAAAGCAGAGATTATCGTGGCCATGAAAGACGCTGAAATCTTTCCCAGAAGCCAACTGCCAGACTGAGAATTCTGATGGAACACACAACAAATGGATAACACATTATTTTCTTCCCCACAAAGAGAGCAAAAGGTTATGCAAATTAATAAAAGAAAATAGAAGCATGAAATTTGGATTAAGGAAGACATTTTTAGCCTGACTTTCAACTGTCTACAGACAATTTTGAAGCAGCTTCAATTTAGCTAATCCATTGCATGGATTACTACCCCCAAATTTTCCAGTGGTTCATAAAATGGGATGTATAATAAAATCCACTTTTGTAAGAAAAAAAGAAAGGTATATTTATGAATAGAAAAGATTATCAACTATGACTGTCTCCTAGAAGTGTGATTTTAGTTCTCTTTAATTTTCTTCCTTTTGAGTAACTATTTTCTATAGTGAAAATATATTACTTTTAATAATTTTTTTTTTTTAAATATGTTTCAAAGAGTACCTGGCTAACTCAGTTGATAGAGCATGTGACTCCTGATTTCAGGGTCATGAGTTCAAGCTCCACATTGGGTACGGAGTTTTTTGTGTTTGTTTGTTTTTTAATTTAAAAAATAGGGATGCCTCAGTGGCTCAGCCGTTAAGTGTCTGCCTTCAGCTCAGGTCATGATCCCAGGATCCTGGGATTGAGCCCCACATCAGGCTCCCTACTCAGCAGGATGCCTGCTTCTCCCTCTTCTACTCCCCCTGCTTGTGTTCCCTCTCTCAATGTCTCTCTTCCTCTCTGTCAAATAAATAAATAAAATCTTTAAAAAATAAAAAATTAGGGGCACCTGAGTGGCTCAGTGGGTTAAGCCTCTGCCTTCGGCTCAGGTCATGATCCGGGGTCCTGGGATCAAGCCCCGAGTCAGGCTCTCTGCTCAGTGAGAAGCCTGCTTCCCCCTCTCTCTCTGCCTGCCTCTCTGCCTACTTGTGATCTCTCTCTGTCAAATAAATAAATAAAATTTTTAAAAAATTAAATTAAATTTTTGGTTTAAATTAAATTAATTTTGGTTTCTGTGCTCAGTGGGGAGTTGGCTTGGGATTCTCTCCCTCTGCCCCTACCCCAACCTGTGCCAGCACACATTCTCTCTCTCTCTCTCTCCCTCAAATAAATAAATAAATCTTAAAAAACATAGTAAAATTCTATAAAAATAATGTCATATACAGAAAGAGGATCATAGGCCAGGTTGGCAAGACTGGACTATCTCCCAAGTTTTCTCTCATATTATAGGAAGTTAGGTCTCAGGAACACATGAGCTGACAAAAAGTTCAGGTAAGGATCCCAGGAGGGGTCCTCTTGACCACTCTCATGCTTTCCTGAGCTTGCATTATCAGCTCTATCGTCAACCATAATTTCTTTACAGGAATCTTTTTAACCACTTACGCATGGACCAGGTGGACATTTTAGTTATGTTAGAAAGCAGAATCTATAAATCCCTGAGACTGTGCTCACCTAAAACTACAATAGGTCAAAATGGCCTGGAGGACAACGAGAGACGGCCACCACACACCCTGTGATGTGGGGCTCTCCTGACATGAGAACACTTTCCTCAGGATGCTTCCTGACAAGAGGCAATATTGCCCAAACTCCGCACAAGTGAAGTGCCAGAGATTGAACCATATGGTGAATACCAGCAAGGCATAATACCGCCATATTTTTAGATAAAAACAAATATAAATAAATATTTTATATTTTCTTCTCACCCTCCAAACAATTGTCTGCTCCCCTCACCTTGCCACAGTCATCTGGTGAAACTAAAGTCAAAGACATGGAAGGAAAAGGAAAATGCAGAGAAACATGAAGAGAGGAGGGAAATGAAGGGGGTCAGCATACTTTCATATGTAATACAGAGAGACTCCCCATTGCAGAAAATCCTTGGTCTAACCAAACTTAAAATAATAGGTCACATGGGGCACCACACATAATGTAACCCTAGCCATATCAGCCACAAAAAATACATAAGGCTATGAAATTATTCCATTTCTCTACATAGAGTCACATCCTCACTGAATTCTTGTTACATGGCTGAAAAATAAAGTATTTACTAGTGAAGGATCACCCGTCTCAGAACAATTACAGTTAACAACAGCACTAAGTTAAACAAAATCCTACTAAACAATAACGGCATTTGAAGCCCTGGACTATTCATCATTTTAGGAACAAACGCTTTTGCTGATTGACATATTTACAACAGGAGAGCCTTCCTTTTGTGTGTGTGTGTGTGTGTGTGTGTGTGTGTGTGAATAAAGTAATAAAACCCACAGGCTTTCCACTTCTCTGTTGGGAGGGTGTTGACTTGGAGGCCAATCCAGCCAACCTGAGATAAGTGTATTTCCTGCTACAGAAAGGCCTCTTCACCTTCTCAGGTCACATGACCACATCTAAACAAAGATGTTAGACAAACTGAGGGTTTTAAAAGAGTTGATGTGTTGACTTGGAATTTGGGGAGACTTCTCTCCAATATATGACCCTGAAAGTGCCCCTCAGGAGGTCTCGGAGGCCCATCCTTGGAGTATCAGGGAATGTTTTGGACTTTTGGAACTTACTTTTATTCATTCTACTATTGTCAATTGGCTCCAAAGCAAATATGAATTGGAAATACCAACAATTTACCTGTCATGGTACCTGAAATGCCACCATTTTAAGGTCTCCTTTTGGCTCTGGAGCCTTGCTTGTTGTCTTGTCCTATACTACAACATGGCACCTTAATCACACAATCTTTTCATTGGAACTTGAGAGCCAGGTCTGGTGGAAAGAATTTCTATGGGACTTGAAGATAACATAGACATCCAGAGATGGTCAACAGCAGGGAAATAGAAAGACAAACCCTGAATGGGAAGTTGGGAAGTCCTTGTAGTAAGCCTTCCTATGCACAGTTCTCTTTGGGACTAATAATGGCTCTTTGTGACTGATGGATTCACCTATGACTGACACCTAGTCCAAACTGCCTCTTCTTGGTAGACCAGACCAGCTTCTTGGTAAAGAAAGGGGGAGGTACTGTCAGGGGTAGAGACAAGTAATGGTTCTTGCAACAGAGCTAAATATAATGTAGGCTCACCAAGCCAAGAGACCCCATAGCCACTAACATTTGTATTACCCATGTTAGCTTCTGTGACCTCCTGGATTAATGTGATTGATGGGTTGGTATCTGGAATCCTTCTCCTTCTCACTCCCCTCCCTTTGCCTGCCTTCTTTTCTCCACCCTAAGGTGTAACCTCAGGACAAGTGCCCTGCTGGTACTGAGCATCTGAGGAAGAAATGAACATGACTGGGAATTGATTGGTTTTGTGTTAAGTCCTAAAGTCTCTAAGAGATGCAAGATGGCAGAGGAGTAGTGGACTGAAATGACATCAGGTTCCGGGAGTTCAGCTAGATAGTTATCAAACCATTCCGAACACCTACAAACTCAAAAGGAGATCAAAGAGAAGAAGAGCAGCAACTCTAGGAACAAAAAATCGACCACTTTCTGAAAGGTATGATGTGCGGAGAAATGAATCTTAAGCGACAGGAATATAGACTGTTGGGGAGGGCCCGGCTCCTGGCAAGCGGTGGAACAGCAGAGCACAAAATCAGAACTTTTAGAAGTCTGCTCCACTGAGGGACATAGCTCCAGAGGCTAAGTAGGGATGGAGCCCTTGCAGGGACAGTGTGGTCTCAGATCCTGCGGGGTCACAAATAGATCAGGGGTGCCTGAGTGTGGCAGAACTCCCAGGTATCGGAGTGGGGAAGCCAACTACAAAGACAGAGCCAAGGAGTGAGCTCTCAGCTTGGGATTACCTTAAACCATGATCCATGGCACAGTCGGGCCACTGCTCTTTGAGCAGGGACCCCAAAAGTGGCAGATCCAGGGAGACTCACCTTCCTTCTTTGGAGGCAGGAATCTGCTGGGTTTGGAGACTCCAAACAGGGCTGTGCACCAGAGACAGAAATGCTCAGTCACAGGCTGGGTGAGCATGGAGTGCAGCTGGAGACCAGGGAGACGGGAGTGATTGACCACTCTTCTCTGAGGGCACAATGAGGAGTGGGGCCCCAAGCTCTCGGCTCCTCTGGACGGGGAATTGGGAGGCCGCCATTTTCAATCCTATCCTCCAGAGCTCTATGGAAAGCATTCAGGGAACAAAAGCTCCTGAGAGCAAACCCTGAGCCAATTTCTTAGCCCGGCCCCTGGCAGGGGTGGTGCAACTCTGCCTCTGGAAAAGACACTTGAGAGTCACTACAATAGGCCCCTCCCCCAGAAGATCAGCAAGAACATCCAGCCAAGATCAAGCTCACTGATCAAGGAGAATAGTGGAATTCCAGAGGAGGAGAAAGCAAAACAAAGAATTCATGGCTTTATCCCCATGATTCTTTAGTCTCCAAGAATTAATTAAATTTTTTTAATTTTAATTTTTTCTTATTCTAATTTTTTAAACTTTTCCTCTTTCTTCTTTTAATGTTTTTTAACTAGTTTACCTTAACACTACCTTTCTGAAAAAAAATCTTTTTAAAGATTAAACCTTCATTATTATAGTCATATTTTATCCATCATTGTATATAACCTTATTTTTTGTATACATATAAGGTTTTTTTTTTTTTTTCTAAAAAAATTTTGGGCTACAATTTATTCTAATAGATCAAAATATTCCCTAAATCTAGCACAGGGCTTTGTACTAGTCTCCAGCCTGAGCACGTTCTCTCCCCCCCTTTTTTTTCTTCTTTCTTTTTCCAACCAACTTATCAATTCCCTTTTTAGAATTTTTTTTAATTTTCATCTGCACAGTCATATTCCATCCCTTCATTGTGTTTACCCTTATTTTTGTATATACATAAGTTTTTATTTCTTTAAAATTTTGGGAGGTAGTTTCTTCTAAGAGACCAAAATACACCCAAAATCAAGTGGGTGACATACATATATATTTTTTTAATTTCTTTTTACCCCCTTTCTTCTCCCCCCAGTTTGCAGTCTCCTCTGATTTGGTTAGCATACATTTTTCTGGGGTCTTTGCCACCCTTTTAGTATTTTATCCTCTCATTCATATATTCTTATCTGGATAAAATGACAGGGCAGAAAAACTCACCACAAAAAAAAAAGAACAAGAGGCAGTACCAAAGGCTAGGGACTTAAGCAACACAGACATTGGTAACATATCAGATCTAGAGTTCAGAATGACAATTCTCAAGGTACTAGCTGGGCTTAAAAAAGGCATGGAGGATATTAGAGAAAGCCTGTTTGGGGAAATAAAATCCCTTTAGAACAAATAAAAGAACTAATATCGAACCAAGCTGAAATCAAAAAACTAATTAATGAGGTGTAATCAAGGGGCACCTGGGTGGCTCAGTGCGTTAAAACCTCTGCCTTCGGCTCAGGTCATGATCCCAGAGTCCTGGGATCGAGCCCCGCATCGAGCCCTGCATTGAGCTCTCTGCTCAGCAGAAAGCCTGCTTCCCTCTCTCTCTGCCTGCCTCTCTACCTACTTGTGATCTCTGTCAAATAAATAAATAAAATCTTTTTTAAAAAATGAGGTGTAATCAAGAATGGAGGCTCTTACTGCTAGGATAGATGAGGCAGAAGAGAGAATTAGTGATCTAGAAGACCAAATGATGGGGAATAAAGAAGGTGAGCAAAAGAGAGACAAACAACTACTAGACCATGAGGGGAGAATTCGAGAGATAAGTGATACCATAAGATGAAACAATATTAGAATAATTGGGATCCCAGAAGAAGAAGAAAGAGAGATAGGGGCAGAAGCATACAGGAGCATATTACAATAGAGAATTTCCCTAATATGGCAAAGGGAACAAGCATCAAAATCAAGGAGGCACAGAGAACCCCCCTCAAAATCAATAAAAATAGGTCCACAACCTGTCATCTAAGAGTAAAACTCACTATTCTTAGTGACAAAGAGAAAATCCTGAAAGCAGCTCAGGACAAGAAGTCTGTAACATACAATGGTAGAAATATTAGATTGACAGAAGACTTATCCAGAGAGACCTGGGAGGCCACAAAGAACTGGCATGATATATTCAGAGCACTAAATGAGAAAAATATACAACCAAGATTACTATATCCAGCTAGGCTATCATTGAAAATAGAAGGAGAGATAAAAAGCTCCCAGGACAAACAAAAACTAAAAGAATTTGCAAACACCAAACCAGCCCTACAGGAAATATTGAAAGGGGTCCTCTAAGCAAAGAGAAAGCCTAAAAGTAAACCAGAAAAGAACAGAGACAATATACAGCAATAGTCACCTTACAGGCAATACAATGGCACTAAATTCATATATTTCAATAGTTACCCTGAATGTAAATGGGCTAACTGCCCCAAACAAAAGACACAGGGTATCAGAATGGATTTTTTTTTTTAAATCAATACAGTATCTGCAAGAAACTCATTTTAGACCTGAAGACACCTCCAGATTTAAAGTGAGGGGTTGGAAAACAATTTACCATGCTGAGGCGCCTGGGTGGCTCAGTGGGTTAAACCACTGCCTTCGGCTCAGGTCATGATCTCAGGGTCCTGGGATCGAGCCCCGCATCGGGCTCTCTGCTCAGCAGGGAGCCTGCTTCCTCCTCTCTCTCTCTCTGCCTGCCTCTCTGCCTGCTTTGTGATCTCTCTCTGTCAAATAAATAAATAAAATCTTTGAAAAAAGGAAAAAAAAAAAAAACAATTTACCATGCTAATGGACACCAAAAGAAAGCTGAGGTGGCAATCCTTATATCAGATAAATTAGATTTTAAGTCAAAGTCTATAATAAGAAATGAGGAAGGACACTATATCATACTCAAAGGGTCTGTCCAATAAGAAGATTTAACAATTTTAAATATCTTTGCCCCCAAAATGGGAGCAGACAACTATGTAAACCAAAAAATAACAAAATCAAAGAAATACATAGACAATAATACAATAATAGTAGGGGTCTTTAACACCCCCCTCACTGAAATGGACAGAACATCCAAGCAAAAGTTCAACCAGGAAATAAAGGCCTTAAATGACACACTGGGCCAGATGGACACGACAGATATTCAGAACATTCCCTCCAAAGCAACAGAATACACATTCTTCTCTAGTGCACATGGAACATTCTCCAGAACAGATCACATCCTGGGTCACAAATCAGGTTCAACCGGTACCAAAAGATTGGGATCATTCCATGCATGTTTTCAGACCACAATGCTCTCAATCACAAGAGGAAAGTTGGAAAGACCTCAAATACATGGAGGCTAAAGAGCATCCTACTAAAGAATGAATGGGTCAACCAGGAAATTAAAGAAGAATTTAAGATATTCATGGAAACAAATGATAATGAAAACACACTGTTCTGTATCTGTGGGACACTGTAAGGGCAGTCCTGAGAGGAAAGTATATAGCCATACAAGCCTTCCTCAGGAAACAAGAAAGATCTCAAGTACACAACCTAACGCTACACCTAAAAAAGCAGGAGAAAGAACAGCAAAGAAAGCCTAAACCCAGCAGGAGAAGAGAAATAATAAAGATCAGAGCAGAAATCAATAAAATAGAAGCCAAAAGAACAGTAGAACAAATCAACAAAACTAAGAGGTGGTTCTTTGAAAGAATTAATAAGATTGATAAACCCCTGGCCAGACTTATCAAAAAGAAAAGAGAAAGGACCCAAATAATAAAATCATGAATGATAAAGGAGAGATCAAAATCAATACCAAAGAAATACAAACAATTAGAAGAACATATTATGAGCAACGATACGCCAGCAAATTTGACAATCTGGAAGAAATGGATGCATTCCTAGAGATGTATAAACTACCAAAACTGAACTAGAAAGAAATAGAAAACCTGAACAGACCCATAACCAGTAAGGAAATTGAAGCAATCATCAAAAATCTCCCAACAAACAATAGCCCAGGGCCAGACAGCATCCAAGGAGAATTCTACCAAACATTTAAAGAATTAATACCTATTCTCCTGAAACTGTTCCAAAAAATAGAAATGGAAGGAAAACTTCCAGACTCATTTTATGAGGCTGGCATTACCTTGATCCCAAAAACAGACAAAGACCCCATTAAAAAAGAGAATTACAGATGAATATCCTTGATGAACACAGATGCGAAAATCTCACCAAAACACTAGCCAATAGGATCCAACAGTACATTAAAAGGATTATTCACCATGACCAAGTGGGATTTATTCCTGGCCTGCAAGTTTGGTTCAACATCTGCAAATCAATCAATGTGATACAATACGTTAACAAAAGAAAGAACAAAAACCATATGATAACTCTCAATAGATGCCGAAAAAGCATTTGACAAAGCACAGCATCCTTTGTTGATCAAAACTCTTCAAAGTGTAGGGATAGAGGGTACATTCCTCAATATCATCTATGCCATCAAATAACC
Organism: Lontra canadensis; assembly: GCF_010015895.1. Lineage (NCBI taxonomy): Eukaryota > Metazoa > Chordata > Mammalia > Carnivora > Mustelidae > Lontra > Lontra canadensis. The sequence continues at coordinate 23,581,081 of NW_022631008.1, forward strand.
TCAAAGCCATCTGTGAAAAACCCACAGCGAATATCATTCTCAAAGGGGAAAACTGAGATCTTTTCCACTAAGATCAGGAACACAGCAGGGATGTTCACTATCACCACTGCTATTCAACATAGTACTAGAAGTCCTAGCCTCAGCAATCAGACAACAAAAAGAAATTAAAGGCATCCAAATCAGCAAAGAAGAAGTCAAACTCTCACTCTTTGCAGATGAAATGATACTATATGTGGAAAACCCAAAAGAACCCACTCCAAAACTGCTAGAACTCATACAGGAATTCAGTAAAGTGTCAGGATATAAAATCAATGCACAGAAAATCAGTTGCATTTCTATATACCAACAACAAGATAGAAGAAAGAGCAATTAAGGAGTCAATCCCATTTACAATTGCACCTAAAACCATAAGATACCAAGGAAAAAACCTAACCAAAGAGGCAAAGAATCTGTACTCAGAAAACTAGAAAGTACTCATGAAAGAAATTGAAGACACAAAGAAATGGAAAAATGTTCCATGCTCATGGATTGGAAGAACAAATATTGTGAAAATGTCTATGCTACCTAAAGCAATCTATACATTTAATGCAATCCCTATCAAAATACCATCAATTTTTTTCAGAAATGGAACAAATAATCCTAAAATTTATAAGGAACCAGAAAAGACCTTGAATAGCCAGAGGAATCTTGAAAAAGAAAGCCAAAGTTGGTGGCATCACAATTTCAGACTTCAAGCTCTATTACAAAGCTGTCATCATCAAGACAGTATGGTACTGGCACAAAACAGACACATAGATCAATGGAACAGAATAGAGAACCCAGAAATAGACCCTCAACTCTATGGTCAACTAATCCTTGACAAAGCAGGAAAGAATGTCCAATGGGAAAAAGACAGTCTCTTCAACAAATCGTGTTGGGAAAATTGGACATGGGGCGCCTGGGTGGCTCAGTGGGTTAAGCCGCTGCCTTCGGCTCAGGTCATGATCTCGGAGTCCTGGGATCGAGCCCCGCATCGGGCTCTCTGCTCAGCAGGGAGCCTGCTTCCTCCTCTCTCTCTGCCTGCCTCTCTGCCTGCTTGTGATCTATCAAATAAATAAATAAAATCTTAAAAAAAAAAAAAAAAAGAAAAGAAAATTGGACAGCCACATGCAAAATAATGAAACTGGACCATTTCTTTACACCACACATGAAAATAGACTCAAAATGGATGAAAGACCTCAATGTGAGAGAGGAATCCATCAAAATCCTTGAGGAGAACACAGGCAGCAACTTCTTCAACTTCAGCTGCAGCAACTTCTTTCTAAAAACATCACCAAAGGCAAGGGAAGCAAGGGCAAAAATGAACTATTGGGACTTCATCAAGATCAAAAGTGTTTACACAGCAAAGGAAACAGTCAACAAAACCAAAAGACAACCGATAGAATGGGAGAAGATATTCGCAAATGACATATCAGATAACGGGCTAGTGTCCAAAATCTATAAAGAAGTTATCAAACTCAACACCCAAAGAATAAATAATCCAGTCAAGAAATGGGCAGAAGACATGAACAGACATTTCTGCAATGAAGACATCCAACTGGCCAAAAGACACATGAAAAAATGCTCAACATCACTTGGCACCAAGGACATACAAATCAAAACCACAATGAGATATCACCTCACACCAGTCAGAATGGCTAAAATTAACAAGTCAGGAAATGACGGATGTTGGAGAGGATGCAGAGAAAGGGGGACCCCCTTACACTGTTGGTGGGAATGCAAGCTGGTGCAGTCACTCTGGAAAACAGTACGGAGGTTCCTCAAAATTTGAAAATAGAGGTACTATATGGCCCAGCAATCGCACTACTGGGTATTTACCCTAAAGATACAAATGTAGTGATCCAAAGGGGCATGTGCACCTGAATGTCCACAATAGCCAAACTATGGAAAGAATCTAGATGTCCATCAACAAATGAATGGATAAAGAAGTGGTATACACACACACACACACACACACACACACACACACACACACAATGGAATACTATGCAGCCATCAAAAGAAATGAAAGCTTGACATTTGCAACGATGTGGATGGAGCTAGAGGGTATTATGCTGAGCGAAATAAGTCAATCAGAGAAAGACAATTATCATATGATCTCCCTGATATGAGGAATTTGAGAGACAGAGTGGGGGGGCTTGGGAGGTAGGGAAGGAAAAAATGAAACAAGATGGCATTGGGAGGGAGACAAACCATAAGAGATTCTTAATCTCACAAAACAAACTGAGGGTTGCTGGAGGGAGGGGGGTATGGAAAAGGTGGTTGGGTTATGGACATTGGGGAGGGTATGTGATATGGTGAGTGCTGTGAAGTGTGTAAGCCTGCTGATTCACAGGCCTGTACCACTGGGGCAAATAATACATTATATGTTAATAAAAATAATAAATAAATAAAGTCTCTAAGAGACAGAATCTTCTTCTTCCAGAGGAATCCGGAGACTTTCAGAGGCAGAATCTACCTCTACCAGATAGCTTTTGAGTAGTTCGGTTCAGCGTGCTGAGAATTATGAGACTCAGTAAAAATCAGGAAATCTGTGTCATTTAGTAGACTGCTTAAAATGCATGTATAATTTGTTGGACTTTGTTGGAAATTGTGCCAGCACTAAAAGTTAATTGCTAGATGTTTGGATAGTAAATACATATGCTGCTTAACAACACAGATACTTAGCTCCCCAAATATGTTTGATTAGTTGCAATACATGTGCTGGTCATTAAAGATCCTAGACAACAAGATGATGTATGTTATAAATGAAAATCAACAGAAGAAGCAATAATAAATATTGTTAAAGGATCTTAAAATCAAATTTCCCTTGATGTCTAGTTAAGCAGGAGCAGAGATCCTAGTTTCTAGTTGTTACTTTTCAAGGCCTTATTATGAACCCACAAGAGGCCACTTGCTACGATGGAAAGTTCATTGGCTTGGTGTTAGATAAGGTATCAAATCCTGCTCTGTGACACACTAGTTGTGTAACTTTGGACAAATTTCTTAACTTCTCTAAATCCATTTGTTTATCTGTAGAATGGGTTGGTGAGAGGATTAAACAGACAATGTAATTGAGATGCCAAATGACTTCCCCTAATAGGAACTAACTATAAATTGTGTTCCCCAGAATTCATATGTTTAATCCCTAACCCTTAATGGGACTTTTGACAGGTAATTAGGTCATAAGAGTGGAGCCCCATGAATGGGATTAGTGCCCTTATAAGTAAGACATGCAGTAAATGTTCTCTTTCTCCACCATGTGAGGGTATAGCAAGAAGGCAGCTGTCTGCAAACCAGGAAGAGAAACCAAATTGGCCAGCACCTTGATCTTGGACTTTCCAACCTCTAGAACTACGAGAACCATTAGAAATAAACTTCTGTTGTTCAAGCCACCCCATTTATAGTTTTTTGCTATAAAAGCTTGAACTGAGATAGTACTACTGTATAATAATAGAGCAATAGAACAATATTTTTTGAAATCTTAACTAATATTTTTTCCCAAGCATTTCCTTTTACCGTTGGCCTTTGGTTCCATTCAGTCATGCAGATAATTATGTAAGATAAGAGCAGAAGGTAGAGAAAAAGGGTGTATTTACCTGATTTTCAATTTCAGAGGCCAAGGCTTTGAAGGGAATGGATAGACAATAAATTGTGATTATAGGATAGGCAATATATTGTGTTATAGGGTGACTATAGGATAAATAAGGAGGCCTTCCCCTCATCCTAAACCAAAAGGAGTCTCTGGGCTAGAGGAAGGATATTACCTTTGAAGGCAGGAATATGTATAGGGCTGAATAAAGAAAGAAGTGTTGAAAGTCTCTATAAGGAATGACTAGACCCCCCAGGTACCCCAACTCCCTCTGCCTGCCTAGTCAGGTGACGTCTACTCTCTAACCCTGGCAAAAGTCAAAGTCTTAATCTCTGCAAGGTTGGGACATAAAAGCTCTAGGTTTGTGCATAGCAGGTACAGGTGAAGGTACAGATAAGGGATTATAGAGAAAATGAGGATTTTTTAAAAGATTTTATTTATTTGAGAGAGAGAGAGTGAGAGAGAGCATGAGAGGAGAGACGGTCAGAAGGAGAAGCAGACTCCTCGCCGAGCTGGGAGCCCAATGCAGGACTCAATCCCAGGACTCCAGGATCATGACCTGAGCCAAAGGCAGTTGCTTCACCAACTGAGCCACCCAGGTGCCTGAGAAAATGAGGATTTAATGAAAGTTGAAATTTTGAATGAGTCTTCCAATCCTCTTTCCCTTTGGCAATCAAAACATTGACAGCCAGACATATACTCCAAGGGAGAAGATTGGAGGATATGTTTCTGTGGAAACTGAACAGCTCCAGGAAAATACATACAGAAACTGATGTTAGAATTTCTACTTAAAAAAAAAAAAATGTTGTCTTATCTCTCTACACTGAATCCCATAAGTCAACGAATACTGACCCCTGCCACATACACATACCTAGAATTTCTGATGAACTCTTGAGTACTTGTTTCTTGGATATCCAGACATTACCAGACATGTGTGGAGAACCGCTAACAAGAAGAGAGAGAGAAGCAAATAAACAAAACACAGAATAAAAGAATCTTAGAAAAAACAGGTAAGGCAGAGAGCAGAAAAAATTTTCAAAAAATTATCATAAATAGCCTCAGAAAAACAAGAAATATAATTCATCTGTAAAACAAGAACAGAATGCTCTGAGAATAAAGGAATAACCAGAAAACAAGAAAGAGCTGTTAGAAGTTTAAAATACAATAGCTAAGGTGAAAAAACACTAATTAATCAGAAGATAAAGTTGAATATATTTTCTATCAATAATGGAAAATATGAAAAAAAAGAAGGAAATCAGAAGAGAAGTGCCTGGCTGGTATAGCTGGTTAAGTGACTGCGTCTTGGTTTTGCCTCAGGTCAAGATCTCAGGGTTGTGGGATGAAGCCCCGTGTCAGGGTCAGCACTCAGCACGGAGTCTGCTTAGAACTCTCTCGCCCTCTCCCTCTGCCCCTCCCACCACCACCTCCACCACCACCCGCTACCCCCACCACCGAGCATTCTCTCCCTCTCAAATAAATAAATAAATCTTACAAAAAGAAAGAAAATTAGAAGGAAAATCCAAGAAGACTACAATCCAACTAAGAGAAATTCCAGAAAAATAGGAGAGAAGGAACTAAAGGGAGGAAGTTATTAAAGGAATAACATAACAATATTTATTAGAACAAAAATAGTTCATTAATGGGCTCATGGCAGGTTGTCATGAAATTTCAATCATCAAGGAAAACTGGAAGCAAATACAAAAGTCAAACAACAATGGGATAAATTAGTTGCAGTTCACATTAAAATAAAAGGTTCTTCTTTCTAAAACATAAAGAGCTCCTACAAAATAGTAAGAAAAAGACTAATAGCTTAATAGAAAAATTGGCAAGAATTCACATACAGGGAATTTTAAATGGCCCTTAAAATATGAAAAAATGACCACCCTAACTAATTAGAGAAATATTAATTAAATCTCACTGAGACATCTCTTCACCTATGAGATTAACATTTTTTTAATTAAGATTTTATTTAGAAGCTCCTGGGTGACTCAGTCACTTAAGTGTCTGCCTTCTGCTCACGTCATAATCCCAGAGGCTTGGGATCTAGATCCTTCTCCCTCTTCCTCTCCCTCTCCCCCTGCTCATTCTTTCTCTCTCAAATAAATAAATAAAATCTTAAAATAAAATAAGACAAAATAGTTATAAAAAGTAAAGATTTCATTTATCTGTGAGAGAACACACGAGAGAGCCCACTTTGGGTGTAGAGATAACTTAAAATAAAAATGCATATATTTTTTAGCCAGAAATTTTACTTCCAAATTTTTTTCCTATACATAAACACAGGTAACAATGTTTGTGTATAATATTATTCTCTTCAGCATTGTTTTAATGAATAATTTTTTAAAACCTATATCAATAGAAGATAAGTAAACTATAACGTATCTATAAACTGGCATACAAGGCTGAAAAAGAATGAGGTCTGTGTCATTTATGAACTAAAATGTAAAGTATATTAGTTTATATTTTAAATTTTTTTAAGATTTTTATTTTTAAATAATTTCCACAACCAACATGGTGCTCAAACTCACAACCCCCAGATCAAGAGTCACATGTTCTACCTACTGAGCCAGCCAGATGTCCTGGAAGATATATTAGTTTAAAAAGCAAGGCACAAAGGAGCACCTGGGTGGCTCAGTGGGTTAAAGCCTCTGCCTTCTGCTTGGGTCATGATTCCGGGGTCCTGGGATCGAGCCCTACATTGGGCTCTCTGCTCAGCGGGGAGCCTGCTTCCTCCTCTCTCTCTGCCTCCCTCTCTACCTACTTGTGATCTCTTTCTGTCAAATAAATAATAAGATCTTAAAAAAAAAAAAAAAGGCACAGAACAAGATATAGAATATGTGTATTAGTTCAATTTCTGTGTAACAAACCAGACCAAAACATAATAAAACATCCATTTCATTATGTTCACAAGTCCTGTGGGTCAAGATTTCCAACAGGGCACAGGGACAGTTTGTCTCTGCTCTGCCATAGCCTCTGGGACCTGGGCAGAAAGAACTTGGAAGGACAATGCCTGGAGGCTGATATCGTCTGGTGACTTCAGTTACAGTTTTGGCAATAAATGCTAGCATTGGCTGGAGCCCTCAGTTAAATTGCCTACGTGTAGCCCCTCCTGTAGCCTGGGCTTTCTCACAACACGATGGCTAGATTTCAAGAACAAGGATCCTAAGAGGCAATACAAGGTGGCTGCTACGTCCTTAAGGCCTGGGGCAAGAAACTGACCTGGTCCTAACCACCATACTCTATTGGCTGAGAGAGACAAAGGTCCTCCCATCTAGGCGAGGGGACTTAATAACCATCATTCTCATTGGGAAGAGTGCCAATGTCATGCTGTAAAAAGAGAAAGTGGGATAAAATATATCACAGAGTCATCTTTGGAAAACACAGTATTTGTGTAAAAAAAATACATATATTTTATATATATATAAATATATGTTTTATATATATATCAGAATATCTCTGTGTAAAAATACATACTTATATATATATTTATATATATATATCAGAATATCTGTATAAAAAAATATATATATATATATAAAATATCAATCAGAATATCTCTGCAGAAATGCCTGAGAAAGATCTAAGACCGATTGCCTCTGGAAAGGACACTAAATTGTTAGCGTGCAGGAGTGGGAGGAAGAGTTTCACTTCACACCCTTTTATACCCCTTTGAATTCTGAACAATGTGAATTTGTTACTTATTCAAAATATACTTTATATATCCCATATCCTGCCAAAGATAGAGATGACCCTAAAAGCTTCTAAAGAAAAAGAAAAAAGCAAGTCATATACAAAAAATCAGGGCTTAGAGTGACAGCAGGCTTCTTTGGAACCTAGAAGACAAGGGACAATTCCTTTACAATTTAAAGGGAAATGGTTCCCAAACTAGAACTGCACCCAGAGTAGCTATCAATCAAGTGTGGGATAGAAAATAGACATTTTTGGGCCTCCACGGTTTTAAAATTTTTATCTTTCATATGCCCTTTTATAAAAAAAAAAAAAAAAAAAAAACAAAACACCTACTATAGAGGTTTAGCTACTAACACTCTATAGGGAAAAACATACAGCAAAGAATTGCTAAATATACTTCTATTAATAAATAAAATATTTTTAAAAGGGGTGCCTCGGTGGCTTAGCCAGTTAAGCATCTACTAAATATACTTTTAAAAAGAATGTGTAAAGGGGCACCTGGGTGCCTCAGTGGGTTAAGCCTCTGCCTTCGGCTCAGGTCATGATCTCAGGGTCCTGGGATCGAGCCCCGCATTGGACTCTCTGCTCAGTGGGGAGTCTGCTTCCCCCTCTCTCTCTATGCCTGCCTCTCTGCCTACTTGTGATCTCTTTGTCAAATAAATAAAATCTTAAAAAGAAAAAAGGATATGTTAATTCTCTGGGAGGTTGGGTGAAAGGGACCAATGGGGGAAGGACAAAAGCTACAAAAGAGTTAAGTCCTCATCCTTTGTAGAGAGAAGCCAATATAGGTTCAAAATTAAAATATCACAAAATAGATGTATAACCATGTCATTTAGAAACCAAGGGGAGGGCGCCTGGGTGGCTCAGTGGGTTAAGACTCTGCCTTCAGCTCAGGTCATGATCTCAGGGTCCTGGGATCGAGTCCCGCATCGGGCTCTCTGCTCTGCAGGGAGCCTGCTTCCTCCTCTCTCTCTCTGCCTGCCTCTCTGCCTACTTGTGATCTGTCTGTCAAATAAATTAAAAAAAAAAAAAAGAAAGAAAGAAACCAAGGGGAAAGTGGCTTAAAAACATCTAAAAAGGTTGAAAGTGTTTGCCTCTTGATAGGAATTAGGGAGGAGTCAGAAAATAATAATATACTATATGTTGACTAATTGAATTTTTTTAAAAGGAATTAGGGATGGGAAAGGAAAAGACCACACTATTTTCATAATAAAGCCTGTAGAACTATTTAACTTTTTAAAAAATATGTAAATTTATTTTTTAATCAAAATTATATTTAAATTTTTCAATTAAAAATTTTAAATATGGTCTTAGGAACAAAAAATGCTGCTATCATGGGCACCTGGGTGGCCAGTCAGTAGAGCATGTGACTCTTGATCTCAGGGGTCTTGAGTTTGAGCCCCATGTTGGGCACAGAGATTACTTTAAAAAAAATAAGGACTGGTGTCTAGTAAGGATTCAGTAAGTGATTACTAATGCTATTATACACTCAGAATAGCCTTCAGAAAGGAAATACAAATCAAACCCACAATGAGATACCACCTTACACCAGTCAGAATGGCTAAAATTTACAACTGAGTAAACAACAAGATGTTGGTGAGGATGCGGAAAAAGAGGAACCCTCCTACACTGTTGGTGGGAATGTAAACTGGGGTAACCACTCTAGAAAACAGTATGGAGGTTCCTCAAGAAGTTAAAAATAGAACTACTCTATGACCCAGCAATTGCACTAGTAGGTATTTATCCGAAGGATACAGCATAGTGATTCAAAGAGACACCTGTACCCCAATGTTTATAGCAGCAATGTCTACAACAGCTAAATTAGAAAGAGCCCAGATGTCCATTGACTGATGAATGGATAAAGATGTGGTGTATATAAATAGAATGGAATATTACTCAGCCACAAAAAAGTATAACTCTTGCCATTTCCAACAACATGGATGGAGCTGGAGAGGATAATGCTAAGTGAAATAAATCAGTCAGAGAAAGACAAATACCATATGATTTCCCTCATATGTAGAATTTAAGAAACAAAACTGATGAACATAAGGGAAGGGAAGGAAAAATAAAATAGGATAAAAACTGAGAGGGAGACAAACTCTAAGAGACTTAACTATAGAGAACAACCTGTGGGTTGCTGGTGGGGAGATAAGTAGGGGGATAAGGTATAAAGGGGATGGGCATTAAGAAGGGCACTTGATGTGATGAGACTGGGTGTTATAAGTAACTAATGAATCCCTAAATTCTACCCCCAAATTAATAATCCATTACATGTTAACTAACTTGAATTTAAATAAAGCAAAACAGACAAACACAAAGGAGTCTCCCTGAGTTGATGAACAGTATGTACTAAAAAAAATGAGCATGGAATCTAAGGGCCCAAGAATGTGCCATCCCTCTATGATGCTCCATCTGAATACCAAGCAACCTCTCTACATCACAGCTCCCTTATCTGTAACACCACACACTATATTCCTTTCAAAAACCAAGTGTGCATATTGCCTAAAATATTTACTCCAGGCCATATCCAAACCTTTAGGATTGATGCAGACTCTGTGATCTTTGTTGGCCCTACCTGTTGTTCCCCTTCTGTGGGAACTGTCTGTGCTGCCAAACCAGAGGTGGGCGTATGATCTGGGCTTGGTGAAACACAGAGCACTCTGCCTCTCTATGGTCAGTGCCCTGCTAAGACTGTGATCCTCTCTGGGATGGGATCCACCAGAGTCCTGACCCAAGAATTTATCCAGCTGGACCCTATTTGCAAAACAGAAGATTGAGCCATATATTCAAGTAGTCAGAAGTGTTTATAGCATTGGCTCAGGAAAAAAAAAAAAAAAAAGCTGACTGACCTTAAGCAAGTCACTTAAACTCTGCTGGAGAAAGTTCTTTCTTCTATGAAGTGCTTTGATCAAAACCATCTGGAAGGTTCTGACATTTGGAGAGGAGAACTCTCCTTTTCCTGTTATCCAGGCATTGAACCAAGACAACCTGTCAAGCTTCAGTCTTCTGCTATAAATTTAGTCTGATGACTACTTCTCAGTCCAAGAATGGAGTTTTCCAGGAACTCAGATGACTGCAACTGGGTCTTAACACAAAATCAACTGTAATGTCTCCTGAGCACTTTCTTAGATTTTTGAGATTGGGTGAGATGTGTACATCATTGTATTCTCAAAAGTCTGGTTGCAGATCCAAATCACTAAACTGGCGATCTCTTATCCTAAGACAATTGACACTCAGTGTTTGGTCTCTAGCCTCTACTATAAAGGTTTTGCACACCATCTGATACTACTCAGCGATAAAAAGGAACTATTGGTCCATGCAACAAAATGGACCAACATTCAGGGAATTATGATCAGAAAAAAAAAAAAGTAATCCCAAAAGGTTACATACTGTATGATTCCATTATTCAGCAGTTTAAAGTGATGAAATTTTAGAAATGGAGAACAGATGCATAAGCAGTTACCAGGGGTTAGGGACAGCAAGACGGGCGGGGGAGGGAGGTGTGCCTGTGAAAAGCCATATGAGGCATCACTTTGGCATTGGACCTGTTCAGTATCTTGACTATGATGGCAGATATGCAAGTCTATGCATGTGATAATATTGCATAGAATTAAATACACACATACACATGCACAAACACACACACACACACACAGATGAATGCTAGCAAAACTGGGGAAATGTGATACAATCGGTGGCTTAATGTTAACATGCTGGTTATGATACTATACTATAGTTTTGCAGAATATTACTGGTTGTGGAAACTGGACAAAGTACGCACAGGATCACTCTGCATTATTTCTTACAACTGCATATGAATCTTGAATCAGCTCAATGAAAAAATTTAATTGAAAAATAGGTTTGGGTGTCTGAATGGCTCAGTCAGTAGAAATGCAATCTCAGTCTCAGGGTTATGAGTTCAAGCCCCATGTTGGGTGTAGCAATTATTTAAAAATAAAATCTTTTTTTTTTTAAGATTTTATTTATTTGACAGAGATCACAAGGAGGCAGAAAGGCAGGCAGAGAAAGAGGGGGAAGCAGGATCCCCACCGAGCAGAGAGCCTGATGCGGGGCTCGATCCCAGGACACTGAGATCATGACCTGAGCCGAAGGCAGAGGCTTAACCCACTGAGCCACCCAGGTACCCCAAAAATAAAATCTTTTTAAAAAATAGGTCTGTTTTTGTACCATTAGAACCAGGCAGGTGAAGCCTTTTCCTGATAATATGAAGAGTAAATCCTTTTTTTTTTTTTTAAGATTTTATTTATTTATTTGAGAGACAGCATGACCAGCAAGCAGGGCAGAAGGGGAGGAAGAGCAAGTGGAATCTCAAGCAGACCCTCGCTGGTCGCAGAGCCCAACGCAGGATTCGATCCGACCACCCTGACATCATGACCTGAGCAAAAACCAAGAGCCTGAAGCTTAACTGACTGAGCCACCCAGGCATCCCTGAAGAGTGCTTTCTTAGCATGAGACCCCACTTATCCAAATAGACTTGCTCCCCATTTGTGTAGACCTTGAAACAACAAGAGAGGCAAACCAATTAACTATCACTGTTCCTATATTACATGAGTCTAATACTGGCCAGGAATATTTAGACTTTATTTTCATAAATACTAGGAGTTATTCACAAATTCAAAAAGCGCAATATTTGGGGCACCTGGGTGGCTCAGTGGGTTAAGCCTCTGCCTTCGGCTCAGGTCATGATCTCAGGGTCCTGGGATCAAGCCCTGCATTGGGCTCCCTGCTCAGCAGCGGGCCTGCTTCCCCCTCTCTCTCTGTCTGCCTCTCTGCCTGCTTGTGATCTCTGTCTGTCAAATAAATAAATAAAATCTTTAAAAAAAAAAAAAAAAGAGCAACATTTTATGAGACCCTAAATGTTACTTTTCTAAACTGAGATGGAAATTGGGTTCAATAAGATTTTAGGCAACTCTGCAAGAAGCCTCACTCACAAAGGACCCACCAAAAAAATCCTTCAGTGGCATCATATTAAAGATATTTAGGTCAGAGTCATACCAAATATACAAAATTAGGAAGACAAAAAGGGAAAAGGAACAGGCACAGAGGAAATTAAAAGTAATTGTAGACAGATATTTTACTTAACATGATTAATATATACAAAATCTGAATACAACTAAACATTTTCTAAGAATACATAATTAATAAATGTTACTACAAATGACTAACTGTGGAATGGAGAATCTTGACAGAGCAGTTTATCTTTTCTTAAAGTTTTATTTATTTATTTGAGAGAGAACCCGATGTGGGTCTCGATCCCAGGATGCTCGGATCATGACCTGAACTGAAGGCAAACGCTTAACCGAGGTTTGTAAAACCAAGGTTTAAAAGGGTGTTTTAAACATGACAAATTATGTATTTATTATAGTGAGACCTTTAATAATAAAATATAAGAATCATTTCCATAAATATAAAGAACAAGGCAAGGTGCTCTATTATTTAATCTTATAAAAGTTCTGGCTAAAACAATTAGAAAAGAGAAAAAAGGTGTGTAAACTATTGGAAATAAAGAGACAAGATTGTCATTTTCAGAAAATATGATCAGCTTGCTACCATCATTAGGTGTTAGAATCATTAGAGAGTTCTATTAAGTGGTCAGATTCACATAAAAACAAAGCTTTCTCAATTACACCTCAATAAAGCTAAATTCAAAAAAAAAAAATAACACTTCTTCTAGGCTGACAACCAAGTAGAAAAAAATAAAAGAGATGCATAAAAGAGAAAGATGCTAAATAAGTAAGCTGCAAATTAAAGATGAAAACTATAAAACACCAAGGAGCACTGAAGAAAATAGAAATAAATAAAGAGAAATGCTGTGTTCGTGCATGTGTACCACACATCCATTTTGTTTGTCCTCGTCATTGTTAACTGCCTTCCTCCCCCCCAATCCAAGCCCATGTTTCTAGAACAACAGAGTCCCTTTCTCTGGGTTCCCTGATCATTGTGCGCAGGTTTCTTGGGACTATCACCCAAAATGTCCTGCCTGTCTCTAGCCCAAGGGATAGACAAGCTACCCGAGGAAGGTTCACTTTATTCTCTTTCAAAACCTGAAATTTGACTGAAATGCCTCAAAGAGAGAAAGCTGGTGGAGATGAGAGATGTGCATGAAGTTGCGGTGGGCTGGCCCCAAGTCCCTGTGGCTACTCTGCTCCTTTTCATCCCCAGATCTGCTCCTTCTGCCTTCCCTTCACATCTGTGAACCACTTCCTACCCTTTCAGAAATTCCTTTATTTTATCTTTTTCTCTAAGTCAGCCCGTCTGTTGCTGATATTTTTCAGCCAAAGAACTGTAACTGAATCAAACAGAAGGGCATAGTATCATAAAGATGTCAAAAAAAAAAAAAAAAAAGATGTCAGTTACCTCTAAATGAATCTATAATTTAATACAATACAGATCAAAACAATAACAGAAATGGAATAAAATGGTTTTCAAGTTCATTTTGTAAAGTGGTACTCAACTTTGGCTACACATTAGAATCATCAGGGGTTGGGGATTACAGTCCTCTATCCCCAGACTTCACCCCCAAACAAACCAGGACCTCTGGGAGTAGGATAGGGTTATCAGTGTTTATAAAGCTCCTTGAGTGATTATGATGTCTGCCAAGGTTGAGAATGACACTTAAGACCAGTAATAAATGTCTGGGAAAAAGAAAGAAAAGAAAAACAAGCTGGTTTGTCCTATCAACAATTGAAATACATTATAAAGCTATAGTAATTAAAACAGTATAAAATAGCACAAGACCAACAGACAATTCAACAGAACACATACTCCAAAAAAGAGTCAAGTGTATACAATTTAAAATATAATAAAGGTGGCATTTAAAATCAGTGGAGAAAAGATGGACTACTCCATAAACAATGTCGTGACAACTAGCTAAATGTTTGAAAAATCTGAAACAATTAAAATAAATTGTAGATGAATCAAATACGAAAATGTGAAAAGTAGGGCTCCTGAGGGGCCCAGTTGGTTAAGCAACTGCCTTCGGCTCAGATCATGACCCTGGAGTTCCAGGATCGAGTCCCATATTGGACTCCCTGATGGGGGGGGGGGGGTCTGTTTCTCCCTCTTTTCTCCCTCTGACCCTCCCCCTTCTCATGCTCTCTTTCTCTCATTCTCTTTCTCTTTCAAATAAATAAAATATTTTTTTAAAAAATGTGAAGAGTAAACAATGAAAATGTGTTGGTTTTGCCTGTGTAATATATATTTATCCTTTTGTTAATAAGGCTGAGGATTTGGGGGGGGGTGGGGAGGAACCATTCATCTGCAATTTTCGATCCATTTGAGTGGGGTTTAAATAAAAAGATAAAAATATATTAACTCGGGAGCCTGGGTGGCTCAGTTGGTTAGGCGACTGCCTTCAGCTCAGGTCATGATCCCAGAGTGCTGGGATCGAGTTCCGCATCGGGCTCCTTGCTCAGCAGGGAGCCTGCTTCTCTCGCTGCCTCTGCCTGCCTCTCTGCCTGCTTGTGTGTACTCTCTCTCTCCTTCTGGCAAATAAATAAAATCTTTAAAAAAAAAAAAAAGAACATAATATATCTATCCATGTGTTGACGTTAGAGATCTCTGTGACCCTTCATCCTTAGTAGGATGGCTCTTATTAAATACACCAGAGAAAATAAGTGTTGACAAGGATGTGAAGAAACTGGGACTTTACTATGTGCTGTTGGTGGAAATGGAAAATGCTAAGGCATAGAACCACCACACGATCCAGCATTTCCACTTCCGCTTTGAGTCTATACCCACGAGAACCAAAAGCAGGGACCCCAACAGATATTTGTATGTCACATTCCTGAGAGCATTTTTCACAATGGTCAAAAGATAGAAGCTCCTTGAATGTCCATCAGTAGATAGAGAGATAACCAAAATGTGGTGTATGTGTACGGTGGCGTATGACTTAGACTTTAAAGGGGATATTCTGACACAGGTACAACACAGATGAACCTCAAAGACATTATGCTAACTGCAAGAAAGCCAGTCCCAAATGGACGACAGTCTTTGTATGATGGCACTTATAGGAGGTATTTAGAATAGTCAAGTTCATAAGCACAGAAAATAGAATGGTGGTTTGCCCAGGGGGAAATATAAATACATAATTTGCTGGGGGAAGAGAGTGAGGAGTTATTGTTTAATGGGGAGCATTTCAGTTTGGCTAGAAGAAAAGAGTTCCGGAGATGGATGGCAGTGATGGATGGCGGCGATGGATGGTGGCGATGGATGGCGGCGATGGTTGCAGAACCGTGTAAATGTGCTTAATGCCACAGAACTGTACCCTTAAAAACGACTGAGAAGGCAGATTTTATGTTGTGACTATTTCATCGAGTAAAAATTTTTTTCTGGGAATAGAAAGAGAAGTTTTGCTCATTTATTTTGATTTCCTCAGGATTTCTCTTTCTTGTCGTTGTCTGGGAAATTTGCTTATACAATGAGTCATTCAAGAATGGTTGTGAAACACAAATTTGGGGGAGAATAAATGGGAAAGATTCCTAGAGGTCATACTCATGGTCGCATTTATAGTTTGTGATCATCAATCATTTTCATTTGTAATCATTGTTTATAAAATAGGAAGAGTCCAAAAAAAGGGGGGGTGGAGAGCAAAGGCTTTTAAAATATCAAAGAAGATCCTTACCCCAGGTCAATCACAAATGCAATTGTGAAAAAAATCAAATGGTGACATCATATCTTAGTTTACACATCACTTCTTTGTGGGGTAATTTTCCATATTGGAATTTTGTTTCACATTTTCTCAGCAGTCCCACTTCATTCCCAGAAGCTAGTTGCTCATGAAGAACCAGTGGCCCGATCATGCATGCCAACGACCCAAAATCTGAAAGGATTCACTTGGCTAGCCAAGAACACTTACCTAGAGGCGATCTGATTCCCTTCTCAGGGCTGGAACAAAGCAGTGAAATATTTCCACTCAAAATAGAAAATGCAATCTAAAAGAAATCCTGTTCCTTTTCTTTTAAAATAAGAACACAAGCAGAAACAGGTTGTGGAACTGTGGATTGCCTGACACTGTGGTTTAAGACAGGAACTACAGCGTGTATTTTTTTTTTTTTAATCTTCACTGGCACTAGGACCATACTTCATTTAAAAACTGTATCTAGTGCAGCTGCTTAGTATAGAACATGATCAGGATAGAAGAGGAAATATGGCCAACTTCTTGTCGGAAAATCAAAACACCCAGCCGTCTGAAAGCAGATCAAATACCTTCCCTTAATGTCCATTTAAATATGTACTGAGGTCTTTAGACACAAAAGCACCATTGTAAACACAGGAGAGGACCATATGTAACCTGATCCAAGGAGCTAGTTGACTTTGTAAAGGTCCCTATTTGCAACCAAATTCAGCAAAGCTGTTCACAAGCAATACCGGAAGAACAGGAAAACTCCAGGTACTAAAACCGGTTAAGATCATCTGATCTCCGCGTTCTCATTCGAAGTCCGTCTTCCTGCGGATGTTACACCACCTGTTGCAGAGGTTCATGGAGACTTGTTTTGGTGACTGCGTGCCAAAGCTGTTTGACTCTGTTTGCTTAACTCCGGTATTTGGTGAGAGATTTCCTGAATAAGTTAAAGGGACAGGACACGTTCACATTTCTGAGCTCCTCAAACTATTTTCAGATATGACCCCCAAATACTACATCACAGAAGTACTAGCAGAGGTCTGCCCTGCCCTCGTTCTTGCAGGTGGTGATAAGTTACTCATTCTAGTCATTCCACTGTCCATGAGCATGTATTTAGAAGTGGAGCAGCACCTTGAATCTAATCAATGCCAGTCCTTGCTAAGAAACCTCCAAGATCCATCCAACAGCACTCTGGAGGCTTGGCGAAGGCAATGCCAATAAATCAGTTGACTAAAATAATCAGTTCTTGCTATCTACTACAGCTGAAAATGGATGTACCTTCACGACCCAGCAACTCCATAAGTAGATATAAACTCTGAAAAATAAATGCACAAGGAGACATGTTCTAGAATGTTCACCGTAACACTCTTTGAGGTAGCATAGTTGGAAATATCCTAGAAGTCCATCAGCAAGAAAAAAAATGCATAAATTGCACATAATTATATAATTGAATACTCGTAGACGTTAACACAATGGCTCTTTTTGCTAACTTAGCTCTTCAACACATAATTTTAGCGGATAAAAGCAAGTTGCTGAATATTTCAGTCAGTATACTACCATATATAAATTCTAAGACATGTGGACAAAACAATGAAAATTTAGCAATAAACTTAAGTGTTCCTGAAGAGGGGATTAGATAAATTAAAACAATATATTCATACAATAAAAGATTTTTTAAATGATAGTGTAAATCTCTATTGTTAACACTGAAAAAGGTCAACGATATTGATGTTATTTTCTTCATTTTCCTAAGGGAAAAAGCAACATGTACATGATGAGCTAATTTTTATTTCAGAGAAAGTGTGCGTGTATACATAAAAATTAACTCTGGGTATTTCTGGAAAGCAGGATACCTGATAGGCTATATTTTCTTCTTTATACTTTCCACATTTTTCTGATTTTTTTTTTTTTTTTTTTTTGCAACTAGTAGTATTACTTTTACAATCAGGAAAAAAAAATTTTTTTTCTACAAAAAAGAAAGAACAAAAACCCAACGTGGCAGATTTTATTTCCAAAGATGGCTGCACTGATGTACATTTCCTCCCATATGTTTTTATTACAGTAGGACATTGACACTGCTCCATAGAGAAGTAGGAACCTCTGTTCCTGTCCCTTGAATATGGGCCAGACTTTGTGACTTGCTTCCAATGAATGGAATGCAAAGAGACGGTATTATTTCCAAAGGTAGTTCTTCAAAGATGATACAGCTTCTGCCTGGTTTGTTCTCTCTTCCTCATTCTCTCTCTCTCACTCTCTCCCCACCCCCTGGGAACCCAGCCACCGTGTCATGAATTAGCCCAGGCCACATGGAGAGGTTTCACGGAGGTGTTCTGGCCAACAGCCCAGCAAAGGGCTCATCCAAGAGCCAGCATCAGTCACCAAACATGGGCGTGACCCCACCCCAGCTTTGATTCTTCCAGCCAAGGCCCCAGACACCTCTGTGCCTTGCTCAGATTCTGTGAGCATAATAAACAGTTGTTTTGTGCCATGTATTTTGGCACAATTTGCTACACAGTCCTAGAAACGGGAACAAACAAAGCAAGCAATATTACAGATTGTTTAAGGCTGCGTATGTGGTGAAGAGCAAATCAATGGACCAAAATAACCAGTTCTTGCTCTTTAATATGGCTGGAAATGAACATATCCCCAAGACCCGGCAACTCCATGTCTACATATAAACCCTAAAAAAGTAAATGAACAATGAGAAATACACGAGGAGTTTCATTACAACCCTGCAATAGGATTATCTGAAAAAACCTAAAAGTCCATCAACAAGAAATTAGATACATAAATTGTGATGTAACTGTGTAACAGAATACTCATGGAAGGTAAAATAAATGAATTATATATGAATTCAGCATGGATTAGAATTACCAAATTCTTTATAATAACTGCTTCTAGGGGCATGGGAGGAGAATGGGACCAGAGAGAGGGCCCCATGGGACTTCACTGATGTGTGGTATTTTTTCTTTATTAAGCAAATTTTTTTTAATTTAAATTCACTTAATTAACATATAATGTATTATTGTTTTCAGGTGTACAGTTCTGTGATTCATCAGTCTTATATAAGACCCAGTGCTCATTACAACACATGCTTTCCCTAATGTCCGTCACCCAGGTAACCTAGCCCCCCACCCACTTCCCTTCCAGCAACTCTCAGTTTGTTTCCTATGATTAGAGTCTCTTACGGTTCATCTTCCTCTCTGGTTTCATCTTGTTTCATTTTTTTCCTCTCTTCCCCTATAATCCTCTGCCTTGTTTCTTAAATTCCACATATCAGTGAGATCATATAATTGTCTTTCTCTGACTGACTTATTTCGCTTAGCATAATACACTCTAGCTCCATCCGTGTCATTGCAAATGGCAGGATTTCTTTTTGTTTTTTGATGGTGGTGTAATATTCCATTGTATATATATACCACAACTTCTTTATCCATTCATCCATCAATGTGTGTGGTATTTTTAATAATGAAGGGTAAAAAGAAAAACAAATTTAAAAAAATATTGATTTGAAGCACATAAGACAAAACACTAACATTTATTTATTCTGATTATGAAAGCTCTTAAGCATCTGCCTTGGGCTCAGATCATGATCTCAGGGTCCTGGGATAGGGCCCACATTGGGCTCCCTGCTCAGCGTGAAGCCTGATTCTCCTCTCCCACTCCCCCTGCATGTGTACCCTCTCTCTTTGTGTGTCTCTCTGTCAAATAAATAGAAAATCTTTTTTAAAAAAATTTTTTTAAATGAAAGCTCAAGTGATCATAATTGCCCATGTATTTTCCTGTATTCATTTTCTCCCCACCACACCAAAAATAAATCTAGTATTTAAAATTTAGGGGCTTTAGGGGGTGGCTCAGTGGGTTAGGCCTCTGCCTTCAGCTCGGGTCATGATCTCAGGGTCCTAGGATCAAGCCCCGCATGGGGCTCTCTGCTCAGCAGGGATCCTGCTTCCCCCTCCCCCTCTCTCTCTGCCTGCCTCTCTGCCTACTTGTGATCTCTCTCTGTTAAATAAATAAACAAAATATTTAATTAATAAATAAATAAATAAATAAATTTTCGGGGGTTTTGCGTGGGGTTAGTGTTTTGTTTCGTTTTGTTGGTTGTTGTTTCCCTTTCTGTTGGAAACAAATCCCCTTATTAAACATTCTTCCAGCGCTCCTGGGTGGCTCAGTCAGTTAAGCACCTGTCTTTGGCTTGGGTCATCATCTCAGATTCCTGGGATGGAGGCCCATGTTGGGCTCTCTGCTCAGCAAGGAATCTGCTTCTCTCTCTGCCCCTCCCCCGCAACTTGCACTCTCTCTAGCTCTCTCTTTCAAATAAAGTATTTTTAAAAAATAAAGAATTCCTCCACACAAAACTAATCATTTAAGTCTCCAACTTAAAATCCTTGACAATTTCTTCTTATAATTGGAATGGTGTTGGCTAGGAAAGTTACTTTAAGAACTCAATAGGGACACCTGGCTGGCTCAGTCAATGGAGCACACAACTCTTGATCTTGGGGTTTTAAGTTCAAGCCCCATGTTGGGTATAGATAGAGATTACTTAAAAATAAAATAAATTAAAAAAAAGTTCAGTCAAGGCACAAATTGATGCTATAATTATTTGTAAGACCTTTCTGGATAAAAAGAAATCAAATTAACTTAAAAGAAACTAAGCTTTTAAGTGAATTAAGCTAAAATTCTTCCATGATAAATTGAAAGCCTGCTTCTCTGGTCCATATTCTATATGGGGGAACAGTGAGTTTTAGGACAGGTTATTTCAGTGTAGACTATGGTTTTGTGTATATCATACTGGGGAGAAATCCACCAGGCATTTCATTAGGTAGTCTGCCCCACTCCCGATCTAACTCTGGGCCTGTACTGTCCATGGGTTACACTAAGTTGTGGTGACTCTGTACAGGGTACTGAGGCTTGCTGGGAGCCTATCCCCAAATGTGGCCTTCATTCAGAACCATGGAGCCATTCTACAGATCAAGAGAATAACCCTATAGGATATGGTGAGAGGGGGAGCTAGAATGTCACGGAGGGGCCCCTACGTTTTATCTTTGCCTTCAATCTACTATCTGAATGAAATGCATGATTCCCTGTCACAAGCAGGGCCCTGAAAACATATGGCACACCAAAAGGGGGGAACTGAATTGGACCTCATGAAGGAAAGATCTGCAAAAACATTGGCAGGGTCAAGGGAACCAAAGAGGGAAGGTGGAGCACATAGTCCAGCAACAATGAGAAGGTCTGACCTCCATCAGGCTCCAGGTGTCACTGGAGCAGAGAGAGGCTGTGCCACAGAAGACGGGCACACACACACACCCAGGGACTGCACACAGAGGGGGGCCACTACTATTCAAAAGCCTGCGATCTGAGGAGGTCAATACCTCAACCCTCTCCTCCCACCCTCCATTCTCCTGCCAGGGCCTCCCAGTAATTTCCCCAACCAGTAGCCTGAGGTCAAGGGCATCAGAGGATGGCAGGACACAGAGCAGGGCAGAAAAAGGCAGAGAAGGAATTCAGGGGCTAACTAGAAGATTAACTGTCACATTTCCCCCTTAGAGAAAAGAGAAAGATGAGGTTATCCATTCTCTATGCTAGGCAGTTGGATTGCCAAAAAAAAAAAGTGCAAGTGGCAGAGAATGTGGGTGAAGATCAAATATTCAAAACCCCTAAACTTCAGGTTTTGCAGATGCTAATAAGTACAGAACAGCTCATGTCTAAATGCATATCAAAATGCAAATTGTAGGGGCACCTGGTGGCTCAGCTGGTTAAGCATCCAACTCTTGGTTTCAGCTCAGGTCATGATCTCATGGTTGTGGAACTGAGCCCCACACTGGGCTCTGAATGCAGCACGGAGTCTGCTTCAGATTCTCTCTCCCTCTCCCTCCCGCTCACTCACTCGCTCTCTCTCATTCTCAAATAAATAAATAAATAAATAAAATCTTTTTTTTAAAAATGCAAATTGTAGTCATTGCCAGTGGTAGGACTGACTTGTACTTCTTTTTTTCGTGTGTTTAGCAATGAACATATATTGCTTACATAATCAGAAGGAAACAATAAATGTGGGGATTTAAAATTATTGTTGTTGTAATGGCATAGAAGAGTAATTGTTTAAATTGTTTTGCCTTGTGGGGCGCCTGGGTGGCTCAGTGGGTTAAAGCCTCTGCCTTCGGCTCGGGTCATGATCCCAGGGTCCTGGGATCGAGCCCTGCATTGGGCTCTCCGCTCTGAGGAGAGCCTGCTTCCTCCTCTCTCTCTGCCTGCCTCTCTGCCTACTTGTGATCTCTGTCTGCCAAATAAATAAATAAAATCTTAAAAAAATAAAATAAAATAAAATAAATTGTTTTGCCTTGTAATTTTTTGCTTAATTAAAACTTAAATGGAAGCCCCCAAAGGGAACCATCACCATGGAAGTGTTCTCCTTGGGAGAGGGGAGGATGGAGGGAGACAGGAAAGAGCTGTGGGGCACAGTCTGTTTATCTGTCTCCTTCACCATTCACCCCATGCCCATATGCCTTTGTTGGGTCTTTTCCTAACCTCCTTGAAAATCATAGACCTCTGTGGCCTGTATCATGGATTCAATTGTTTGTCCAACATCCCAGTTGGATATGCCATGGCTGCTATCCAGCCCTGAGTAGTCTCCTTAATTTTCATGATATGATGTCCACTTTACTGTATGTTTAAGTATAAAAACATATGCATTTGCTCTTAAACAGCAAAAGGAAGAGCTATACTTCATGATCCCACCAGAGAAGATAATCCCTGACTCTCAAGGAGACAATGATAGAGCAGTTGGCTGAAAGCAAGGGGCCACATGACCAGGGTCTGATACCAGTCTACTTCAGGATCACCTTGTGCAAGCTACCAAACACCTTTCCATTTTGGTTTCCGCATCTTAAAAGGTGATGATGATGGTAGCAGAACTGACCACATAGAAATGCTTCAAGTATTAGGGCACCTGGGTGGCTCAGTGGGTTAAAGCCTCTGCCTTTGGCTCAGGTCATGATCCAGGGTCCTGGGATCGAGCCCCAACATCGGGCTCTCTGCTCAGCAGGGAGCCTGCTTCCCCCTCTCTCTCTGCCTGCCTCTCTGCCTACTTGTGACCTTTCTCTCTGTCAAATAAATAAAATCTTAAAAAAAAAAAAAAAGAGGAACCTCAGAAATGCTTCAAGTATTAAATAAAGGGATGTATGTTAAAAACATTTAGCATGACTGGTACATGGCATTTGCTATTATTTTCTGCTCAAACCATATCAAAAGTTCATTCATGGGGGCGCCTGGGTGGCTCAGAGGGTTAAGCCTCTGCCTTCGGCTCAGGTCATGATCTCAGGGTCTTGGGATCGAGCCTAGCATCGGGCTCTCTGCTCAGCTTCCTCCTCTCTCTCTGCCTGTCTCTCTGTCTACTTGAGATCTCTATCAAATAAATAAATAAAATCTTTAATAAGAAAAAGTTCATTCATGCAGAATGTTGTCTATAGACTCCTTTAAACATTCAGAGGTTTTTTTCCTTATAAATATTCAATTATAGAGCTGCATATTTGGTTAACACCACTTTAGCTCTGATAAAACTGCAGTTGACCCTTGAGCAACACAGTTTTGGACTGTGTGGGTCCACTTATACCCAGATTTTTTTTTTTAATAAATGCAATATGGTAAATGTATTTTCTTTTCCTTACGAATGAGGTTTTTTTTTTTTTAATATTTATTTATTTGACAGAGACAGAGAGAAGGAACACAAGGAGGGGGAGTGGGAGAGGGAGAAGCAGGCTTCCCACCAAGCAGGGAGCCCGATCTGGGGCTCCATCCCAGGACCCTGGGATTATGACCTGAGCCAAAAGCAGACTCTTAATGACTGAGCCACCCAGGCACCCCTCCTTATGAGTTTTTAAAGAACATTTTCTTTTCTATAGCTTACTTACGGTGAAAGTACAAAATATAATACATATACAAAATATGTGTTAATCAACCATTTTTTGTTATCAGTAAGGCTTCAGGTCAACACTAGACTAATAGTTGGGAGATTTTTTTTTGCTAATTTAATTCAGTTTATTATATATGTTTTATTGAAGTATAGTCAGCATACAATGTTACATTAATTTCAGGTGTACAGCCTAGTGATTTGACAAGTTAATGCATTACACTGTGCTCACCAAAAGTATAGCTACCATCTGTCCCCACACAATGCTGTTACAATACCACTGACTATGCTCTCGATGCTGCACCTTTTATCCTGATGACTTAGTCCATAGCTGGAAGCCTGGATCTCCCACTCCTCTTCACTCATTTTGCGCATCCTCCTCCACACCCTTCCCTCTGGCGACCATTAGTTTTTTCTCTGTATTTTTGGGTCTAGTAGTTATGTTTTGGAGTGGAGTCAAAAGTTATTTATACACAGATTTTCAACTGTGTGGGGGGATGGGAGCCCTTAATCCCCTTGTTGTTCAAAGGTCAGCTGTCCTGCTCAATTAATCTTTGTTATGTCACTTGTCTTGATGAAAATGTTAAGAAATAGACTTAAGAAACAGTTCTGCTCAACACAAGGATGGTGTTAATGATGTTGACCATAATTCACCTTGAAGTCCCTTCCTAAGGACCCATACAAAAAGCTTTCCTCAGACCTCAGGCCTTCTTGTTTACGCACGTGTTTTAAATGCACAAGCAATTTAACTTCTGTTTCGAGTCATGGCCCCTTCCTTCAGCTGGCTATAGGAACTATTCAAAACCTCATGACAAGCATTCTTGAATCCTATCCATGAACTCATGGTTTTTTTCTACCCCTATTTATTCTCTACCTCAAATTCCTCATGTATTTGTAACCCAGTATATAATGCATAATTCTATAACCTGACTCAAATCTTTTATTAGAATGAGACAGAATAAATAAGCAAATAAACAAGTAATAACTGTGTACTGATAAACACATTGTTAATGATGAGGCTACAAAGGGAAACTTTCCTGATTGCATTCACACCCAAGTCTCAACCAGAGTTGTGTCACTGGTTGTATTTCACAAGCTTCGTGAACAGTTCAAAGTTGTTGCAATCTCATTTAAGATAAAAAACAACTATCAGTTAGGTTGTATTAATCGATCATTAAGAGAAACCTTTTCAGAGTCTTCACAAATTGTGGTAGGGTGCAAAAATGACAAGTGAATAACAGAACAAACGTATATGAATGCCCAGTGTCTTCTAGAGTAACAACAATGAACTTGCATAAATTGTTGTAGGCTCAGCATGGAGTACTGAGCCTAATTTCTCAAGAATAGGAGAGCAAGATCACAAAAGCTATCAGGAAAAAAATAAAATTAAGAATAACATTCTGGGGACGCCTGGGTGGCTCAGTTGGTTAAGCAGCTGCCTTCGGCTCAGGTCATGATCCCAGCGTCCTGGGATCGAGTCCCGCATCGGGCTCCTTGCTCTGCAGGGAGCCTGCTTCTCCCTCTGCCTCTGCCTGCCATTCTGTCTGCCTGTGCTCGCTCTCTCTCCCTCTCTCTCTGACAAATAAATAAAATCTTTAAAAAAAAAAAAAAAAAAAAAAGAATAACATTCTGAATCATGGAATGTTTTAAGTTGGATGGAATCTTAGTATTCTAAAATTGTAAGTACCGGGTACCTGTGTGGCTCTGTCGCTTAACAGTCTGCCCTCTGCTCAGGTCTCGATCCTGAGGTCCTCGGGTCCAGCCCCCTGTTGAGCTCCCTGCTCAGCCCTGAGTAGGCTTCTCTGCCCCGCCCCTGGCTCCAGCGCGCATGCGCGTGCTCTCTCAAATCAATAAAAACAAATAAATAAATAAAACTGTAAAGTATTTCTGAAAAGTCCAATCCTCTTGAAGCCCACAGAGGCTTACAGGGGCCATGTAGCAAGTTTTCAGATGCAGGACTGGGTCTGGATCTGCTGATGACAGTGTTTCAGGCACCAGACACGAGACCCAGATGATTCTAGCATAAATCCACGTGTCCTTTTGGATTTCTACAGAAACCCAAATGAGAGGCTAGTGGAAAGTCACCCTACTTGTCTCCAGGCACAGACCCCATTTGAACACCTTTGCTACAGGCACAACGACTTGAAGATCCTGGTCAGGACCGGTCTGACTCCAGCCCCTGCCAGCCCATGGGTCTAAGAAAGCATAGCCGCTCCAACCCACTCTTAGGCCTGTGCTTCCCAGCTAGACTGCACTTTAGAATCACCTGCGGACCTTTTAAAAAGTACTGATGGGAAAAAAAAAAAAAAAGTACTGATGACTGAACTCTATCCAGACCGATTAAATCAGAATCTTCTAGGTAGGTAGAGGGGTAGACATCACTATTTTTTTTTAAGATTTTATTTATTTATTTGACAGAGACCACAAGTAGGCAGGGAGGCAGGCAGAGAGAGTGGAGGAAGCAGGCTCCTCACAAAGCAGAGAGCCCGATGTGGGGCTTGATCCCAGGACCCCGGGACCATGACCTGAGCCAAAGGCAGAGGCTTTAACCCACTGAGCCACCCACGCGCCCCCAGACATCACTATTTTTTTTTTAAAGATTTAATTTTTAAGTCATTCCTACACCCAACGTGGGACTCGAATTCACAACCCTGAGATCAAGAGTTGCATGCTCTATCGGACTGAGCCAGCCAGGTGCTCCCAGACGTCATTATTTTTGAAAAGCTTCACACATGGGGCACCTGGGTGGCTCAGTGGGTTAAGCCTCTGCCTTCAGCTCAGGTCAGGATCTCAGGGTCCTGTGATGCAGCCCCGCATCAGGCTCTCTGCTCTCTGCTCGGGGAGAGCCTGCTTCCCTTCCTATCTCTCTTCCTGCCTCTCTCCCACTTGTGATCTCTGTCAAATAAATAAAATCTTAAAAAAAAAAAAAAAAAAAGCTTCACACATGATTCTAATATGCAGTCCTAGTTGAGAACCATTGTCATAGTTAGATAAGCAGCATGTTTATCTGATGAAAACCAAGCAGATCCGAAGCCAGCCTATTTAGAAATAGTCCTAACCACCTTGTCATGCTTCCCCCATGACTTAATATAGTATCAAAGGTCTGTCCCTCCCCCAGTTACCCTGATACTAATGTATTTCTGCTGGCTGTTTTTCCTTCTCAACATTAATTGAGCACCTACCCTCAGTCACACATCAGGCATCCAGAAATGATTATGGCACTGTTCCTGCCTTCAAAGGGCTCACAGACAGGTCAATACAACGTTCATATATTAACAGAAAAGAATGCTGGCCAGAGTTTATCAAATATGAACTAGCAATGTACCAGACTCGGCTGTAAGGCTTTGCCTGTTAACTCACTTAATTCTCCCAACAACCTGATGAGATAGGTACAGTTACTCTCAAGCCCACTTACAGACAGGACTCCCAGGCCACAGAGAATGCCGGTCATCAACTAAGCTCTTCAGCAAGTCATAGAGAGGCCTGGAGGCAAACTGAGGCAGCCTGGCTTAAGCATCCAGACATTTAACCGCCACGCTGAGTTGGATGTGTGGATGCATTCACAAGACATTGACATTGCTAATTCAGAAAATGGGGAGCAATCTAGCGTGATTAAAAAGTTGAATTGAGGGGCGCCTGGGTGGCTCAGTGGGCTAAAGCCTCTGCCTTCAGCTCAGGTCATGATCCCAGGGCCCTGGGATCGAGCCCCGAACTGGGCTCTCTGCTTAGCGGGGAGCCTGCTTCCTCCTCTCTCTGCCTGTCTCTCTGCCTACTTGTGATCTCCGTCTGTCAAATAAATAAATAAAATAAAAATCTTTATTAAAAAAAAGAAGAAAATGGGGAGCAATCTAGTGTGATTAAAAAGTTGAATTGAGGGACGCCTCAATTCAACTCAGTGAATTGAGTGGGTGGCTCAGTGGGTTAGGCCTCTGCCTTCAGCTCGGGTCATGATCTCAGGGTCCTGGGATCGAGCCCCGCATCGGGCTCTCTGCTCGCAGGGGACCTGCTTTCCCCTCTCTCTCTGCCTGCCTCTCTGCCTGCTTGTGATCTGTCTCTCTCTGTGAAATAAATAAATAAATAAAGTTGAATTGGGGCCAGACTGTGAAAAGCCTAAGGACCATGAATTGGGACAGGGCGAGTGGGGGGGTTCTATTTTACCTTCTATAGGCGAAGGGTAGCCAGCCAAACTTGTAAAGTGAGGAACACAACGATCAGATCCACGTTTCAGAGAAGAGGCACAAGGTGGAAACGCTAAGAGGGAAGGACAGGGGGGCGCCTGGGTGGCTCAGTGGGTTAAGCCTCTGCCTTCGGCTCAGGTCATGATCTCAGGGTCCTGGGATCGAGCCCCGCATCGGGCTCTCTGCTCAGCAGGGAGCCTGCTTCCCTCTCTCTCTCTCTCTGCCTGCCTCTCTGCCTGCTTGTGATCTCTGTCAAATAAATAAAAAAAATTTAAAAAAAAAAAAAGAGGGAAGGACGGGAAGGCAGAGCTTCAACAGATGATGCGAGGCAGAAGAAGGCAGGGGGAGGGAGAAGAGAGGTGGGTCGCCTAGACATTTCTGACTTGAAGTAACAGGATCTGGGGCTGACTGGAGGTGGGGAAAGAGGAAAAATCTCCGAGGCTTAGAACGAAAGCGACTTGGCAGGCAGGTGCTCTGAATAGAAAAGCAGCAGGTCTGTGGAGGGATGGTAATGAGTTCAGCCTTGGACATGTCCAGTTCCTTCACACCTTAGCGCCTGCCAGTAGCTGAGAAGCACGACAGCGAAACCGCGTCAGACCCTTTGGGCTCACAGAGGTATTTCTTTGCAAAATCACAAATATGGAAACTTTCTCAAGGTTCTTAGAAATGCACCGATTTTCAAGTTTAGATGTAATTGGAAGAGACACTGAAAGGCAAACCATGGCAGAGACTTCGTTGTTTCAAAAAGCACCATCCTGGGCGCCTGGGTGGCTCAGTGGGTTAAGCCGCTGCCTTCGGCTCAGGTCATGATCTCAACCCTTCCCCTAGAAGAGGATGCAAACTCTGGGTCATGCTCACCCGTCTTGATAACCCACATAAATGCTGAGATACAAAGTTTACTGTTATTAGTACATAACATTAGATGATGAGGGAAGAAAACAAATTTGCTCTTTGCATGTGAGTATATACAAACATGAGGAAGAAATATAATTCACAGTCCTCATTTCAGCAACTGGTCACATGGCTATAGCTGGTTTTTATAGCTGCCTTCCATCATTCATTCCATATTTCCTTTGCCCTCAGCAAGCACTTCAGCTGGTCATGGTTCTTAACCTGGAGAGGTGACTTAAACCTTTGAATTTGGTTGTAGTTTTGTACTCACTTCAATCACAGGACATGGTAGTACTAAGAGATGCCTCAACAGCTCTGTTATTCCAGACATCCTGTCGCTTAGCAACCCAAATTTCCCTTGGTAGTGAGGATAGATCACTCTACCCAGTAGAGTAACTGCCTTCTTTGTTGATTCAGAGGCTTGTGGAGCTCAAAGTGGTTGGGTGACGATCTCAACTTCTGGTTCAGTGGAACCACTGCTGTGTCTACTGGTGGAAGCCTTCCTTGCTTTAGAACTAAGATCTCTAGGACAGCAGAGCACAAGTTCTCAAGGACAGGGAGTATACATTTTGCTAGTGAATCACAGAGATGATAGTGAGTGGTGCCACTCCCATCATCATGCCTTGATTCCTGGATGTGCGAATTGTGGCTATGGGAGAAAAACAGCACTGTGGTTAGAGCATAGAAAGCCTCTTGGAATTCAAAGTCCTAGCCCTGAGACATTGCCCCCTACCTGGACCTGTCACTTGAGTTTTCAAAAGGCCATTCTATCAATCCATTGCTCCAGGATGGCAGGGAAAATGGTAAGACCAATGAATCACACAGATGTGGGCCGATTGCCACTCATCATTGGCCAAGTTCCTTCATTGGAAGCAATATTATGTGGATCAGCATGATGGTGGATAAGGTATTCTGTAAATTCACAAGCGTTTTGGCAAAAACATATGCAGAGAAGGCAAATCCATATCCAAAAATAAGTGTCTTTTTGGTAAGAACAAAATGCTGCTTCTTCCATGGTGGAAGTGGTCCAATGTAATCAACATTCCATGTGACTGACCGCTCCCAGGAGTGGTGCCATGTGGGGGCATCAGTGTTGGTCACTGCTGCAGCAGTTTGGGCACTCAGTGGTGGCTGTAGTCGGGTCAGGCTGAACACAAGGCCCTGTTGCTGGACCTGTGCCTCACCTCCATCCCTGCCACCATGGCCATGTTGTTCATGAACCCACTGGGTGATGACAGCGATGGCCAGGGAATGAAGCTGACTGGTACACCTAGAACGGGTCATCTCATCCACTAGTTTTTTAAAACACTCCTCTGCTGAGGTCATCTTTTGGTGAATATTCACATGGGACACAAATATCTTTTTTTTTTTTTTAATTTATTTATTTTAGAGAGAGAGCATGTCTGTTATCAGTTGACTTTAGACTCTCCTACTCTGGGTGGGCCTGATTCCATCAGCTGAAAGGCCTTAACAGAACTGATTCCTTGAAGAGGAAACTACCACCTGCAGACTAGTTCCCACTTACTCCCAAATTCCATCCTGTCTTTTCTGGCAGTCCCTGACCAGCAATAAAGATGGTAGAACTAGGAGTCCAAGTACACACTAGAAGGATCAAAGAACTCTAGAATATGAAAGGAGCAGATAGAAGTGACAACTTAGGAAAGAAACCAAAGTTGTCTTGTGGACCTCAGTGCAGATCTAGAAACAGTGCCAGTAATTAAACAGACTCAGGAACTTAGCACATGTTCCCTCCATCAGAAATGGCACCAAGACCATCCCTAATGATGCAGCCCAGAGCCCCTGACTCACCACCCTGGCCGGTTTGCCTCACAGCACTAAGTGACAACATACTGCTTATCTGTCATCATATACATTCTCTTTCCCAAAGTAACTTGCCCAGCAAGTTCAGCATTCCATTTTCAGTACCCTGGAATACAGCTGGAGCCCAAGTTGTTGAATAACTAGGGGAGTATACAATCTTCCTTCCCAGCTTTAAGATGACCACTTTCAGATTAATTCTTTAGTCAAAACCTCCTGCTGCTATGCAATGCAAAACAGCTCTACTATAACATTCTGGTTAATAGGAAAATACGGATATATTCTTTTTTTTTAATATTTATTTATTTGACAGAGAGAGAGAGGTCACAGTAGGCAGAGAGGCAGGCAGAGAGAGAGGGGGAAGCAGGCTCCCTGCTGAGTGGAGAGCCCGATGCGGGGCTCGATCCCAGGACCCTGAGACCATGACCTGAGCCAAAGGCAGAGGCTTAAACCACTGAGCCACCCAGGTGCCCCTGGATATATTCTTAATAGCTTAAATAGACTCCTACAACCACTTAAAATTCAATAGGGGCGCCTGGGTGGCTCAGTTGGTTAAGCATCCAACTCTTGCTCCCTCCCCAACCCCTCCCCTCCTCTTAAAAAAAATAAAAAAAAAAATAAAAACCTTAAAATTCAATAGATTGCTCTTTCAGCCATTTCTTTTTATTTACAGTTTGTGTTCAATGCAAATCAATTCCATAACATGAGAAGTTACTATGAATCAAAGCATAAATACACAAACACAATATACAATCCAAAATAGATGTACAGCATTCAGGTATGAAACAAAATGGAATGTTCATTCACACACACAGTAGCTTGAGATCTGTTGAATATGGTTGTTCTGGTAAAGGTTCCTAAAGATGGGAAAAAATGACTTTGGTTATCAAGACTACTGCGGCCATATTAAATACTGGAACATCTAAGCATCAGTGTGTGACCATGCGAACAAAAGACCTTAGAGTGTCTATTTTTAAAAAGCTTTCTGTGCATCGAGGAAGTTGTAAAAAGATTTACTTGCCAGAATCAAGCCCACTTTAGGCTTAGGACCAGGTTCTAACTATCTAAAAATATTGACTAACAGAAAGTGTTCCAAATGTGGCTATTCTGATTCAGAGTTTAAAAAAAAAAAAAGTATTTACAGAAAAGAGTATAAAAGTTTTCCCAAATTTAATGTAAGCTTCCAGTCTTCACTTCCCAAATACTTGATTTACAATTTTGGCTTCTGCACACATTTTGCCTTTTTAATTTCAAGATTTGTTGATTTTACCTTCAAAACAGATCATTTTTTAAATTACAAAAAGTATTCAACATATGCAGAAATGGAAAGCATTTTGAAGTTAGCGGAGGTTAATGTTCCTCTGCTCTTTGGAATCAGTTTAGCTAAATCAATCTGGCACTCTTGAATAGAGTAAGTGATCAGTATATAAGCAAAATTTACTCATTATGCTTTAATCGGGGGTAGATTCCAATCCATCATTGCCTTGAAACATGTCAATTACTATATAAAAAAATCAAATGCAATATCAAATTCAAAGCCTCAGAGGAAAGAGTTCAGTTCCCAAGAAACAGTGATAGCTTAACAAGGTAAAACTTTTTATCTAGAGTACACAGGCATTAAGTTAGTACTGCTGAAACAATGCATTGAGGATTTACAGTAACTCCTGGAAGTTCCTTCTAATGTACGAATAAATAGAATCATGGAAGCTTTCTGTATTAACTGTTTTCAATGGCCTTGAAGATTTAATGAACCGAATGAAAACTGAATATGTTCACATCTCATCTTTTACATCTAGGTAAGATAAAATCTAGTCTCGTTTTCAAGGTAGAATTTTACATGTCCATACTTCTTAAGCCACATTTAAAGAAATTATTTCTTAACTAATCTTGGATGTTGTCTCTTCATCTTGTACATGAAACTCCAGCAGATTTGACAGACATTCATCATCTAGTCAAACCCTTCACATGCTCTTCAAACCAATCAAATTTGGGATCCTCAACATTTTCGGTGTCAATAAAATAAGGTGTGGAATTAGCAGATACGATGAAGACCTGTTTTTCCTTGTCACACTGGATGTCTAGACGCCATTTGGATTGGGTTTAGAAGATGGAGAACTATAGATGTTTCTTGGCCTGAGTCTTTTTTAACAGTAGAGCTGTAGAAGGGAGAACGAGATTGCGAAGAGACTGGCTGTTGACTGCAGAGCACCGCCAGTTGGTGTGGTGGTGGTATTAGCTGGATTGGGAGCAGTCGAGGTACTCTGGGAGGAGCTGTTGCTTGCAACTGTTATATTTGTTTGATTTGAATAAATCTAAAATATACAAAAAGTTACACTGGTAAATTTCCACATGTCACAGCTGCCTCTATGCATCCTTAATATGCAATGAAATAAAGGAGAGATTCCTAGATTGCTCTTCTCCCGTTGTTTCCTTACCTGTCATTTAGTTCTGAATTCTTGTTTAGTTCCACTAAGATCGTACTTTTGATTCAACACAAACTACCTACAGTTGCCTACAGGACTGCAAAGGTAGCAGCGACCAAAAACGTTCCTCTAACTATTAATTTCCAAGAGTGTGGCTTTATTTTTAATTCTTTTTGAAGAAATAAAGGACCAAGTTAACTAATCTAGGTTTTGTGACGATGCCAACTTACTGGCATTGCAAAAGATTTGCCCTGGTCTCCCAGTAAGGGGAAAGCTTTGAAAGTTGCATGAGTAACTTGGATTCTAAAATATTGTAAAATCTATACGTTTGTCAAACCGTCTATCCTGGATTTGCTAGGTAACTTTCCCATGCCCATTTAACAAAGCCTTGGATTTAACTTAAATTTAAGGGGACATGGGATATATTATCTGCTCCCTTGAAATCTTGAAATTATATAGATCTATATAGTTCTTCTCAAAAGTGGCCACAACATTTGTTTTAAATTGAAAAAGATGATATCTTTCCTGAAGCAAAAGGACTTCTCCCCCAAACGCCATGGAGTCAGAATGACAGCACAAAAGACACCAACAGGGTCTGGTGTTAAGTTTTCACCAGCAGCAGCCTCCCTGCCTGGTCATTAAGTCCAATGCTGTGGCCAAGAACCAACGTTCCCCCAGTGTCCCAATGCCTGAGTGGCACCATTCACCACACTGATTTTTCAAGCCACGAAATGCACAGTCCAGCGGGGCACGTGATAATCTCTCCTTTGTCACAGAACAAAGGCAGATGGGAGATTTCAGCTCTCCCTGAGAGGGAGGGTTTAAGAGGGCTTCTGATTACAGACAGGAGGGAGGATGTGGCACCAGGCAGGTCTGGGCCACATGTCCATTTTGCTGCCGATGATCCAAAGATAAATCCATTCTATAGCAGCATCAGCTCCCTTTGTTGTAAAACCCATCATTAAGCAAATATGGGCTTAAAATGTATAAATCCTACCCAAAATAAAGAAAAATCTTGGTCAAGTCCAACATGCTTACTGAGCACCTACTGTGTGCAACATTCAGCCTGTCCTGCCAGGAAATGGCACTCCCTGAAAGTAAAGCATTAATAATACGGGAAATTATCTAAACCAGAGCTGTTTAGGGACAATACCTGGTTTGGGATGCCTTATAGGTTATCTGTTCTCATGTATACAAAGACCTTATAGTGTGAGTGCAGCGGGTGACCTTTGTCACAGAGCCTAGTGCATCTATAGGAGAATCTAAAGGTCCTCTACACCAACAAAAGAAACTAATGTTAATATGTGAAATTGACATTAAATAAAAATGTCCCTACCAAACTAGATTTGCTTACCTAAAACCTCCCTCTTGAAATTTTGGGGTGGGGGAAATCTGGTCGGAAAGGAGGTGGGGTGCGGGTGAGGGAGATCAGTTTTCTGCGGCCGCGCCCCTCCCCCACGTTGGAATTGTGAAAGGCTCGGGAGCGCAGCCGACCCGCAAGACAATAGGGTACAGTTACCCGGCCCGTGGAGGGGAAGCGGAGGAGCGCTTCGCTCTCCGGCTGCGCTTCCAGGTGAGCACGGCGGCTGTCTGGGCGATCAAAGACCCGTCGCACCCAACTTCTCGGAGGAAAAGCTCAGGAGACACTCCTCATAAAGCCCCATTGTAAGAGGCGGGGAGCCCCACGTTCCCACCTCTGCCCTCCGAGAGTGAGCTACTGGAAAAAATTGACCCTTCTCGCCCCCTTCGCGCCCCCCACCCCGCTCGGTTCTCCCAGGCTCAGCCCCCAGCCTCCCTCGAGGAAGCCGCGCAGCCACCTGCGGGACAGCGCAGTCCTCGTTAACCGCGCTGACCCGAAATCGGTTCCCGGGATAGAGAATCTGGGAGGGGGCGGCGGCGATGGGGACAAAGCCTGCCGGGGACTCGACTCGGGACGGCAACGTCCCACCCGCCGCCTGCCCAGAGGTAGCCGATGGGAGCTACCACGGGGTTCCCAGGTGACAAGAGATGGACGTGTAATTTAAGGTCGGACCCGGGAGAGCGCAGGGCGAAGAGCGGGTCCCCGCCCAGGCTTCAGCCGGGAACTACGCGGGACTGGGGTGGGTTAACAGGGCCCGAAAGCCAGGGCTTCCTCGGGATCCCCGAGCCAGCTAAGGGGAGGATGGGTGAGAGCGGCTCCCCGAAGGGGATCGTCCCCTCTTTGTGTGGTGCGCAGGGGGCGCGAAGACATTCCTGGAGGGAAGCGGGGTGCCCTCCCGGGACAGCCCGAGGTCTCCGGACGCTCCAGAGGTGGGAAAGACACGTTCTCTTTCAAGCCAGGGCCTCGGACCTCCTGGAGAAAGCGGGTGGTGGGCTCCAGCCGGCCCGGGAAGGAGCTGCACTTGGGACTCGGGGCAGGGCAGGGGCCTCCCGGCCCACGCGCGGAGGGGCATTGTTCCCGGGGCCGCGGGAGGGTGGGGGCAGCCCGCCGGGGGAGCGGAAAGTGGGCTCCACGTTGCCCTCCCCCAGTCCAGATATTGAGGGATTCTCTCTCCGCAACCCCATTCGGCTGCCCGCGCTGGGGGCGCAGGTCGGTCCCCTGGGGGCGGCTCCGACCCCCCCACACACAAGGCGCGGCCCCCGAGCCCCGCGGGCGCCAGGGCCTCACCTGCGCGGGTAGGAGCAGCGCCAGAAGCAGCAGCCCCAGTCCGAGCCTGGCCACCATCGCTCTGCCCATGTCCGCTCCGTCGGCGTCGGTGCGCGGCGCGTCTCACTGGATGCGGGGTGAGTGGAGAACCGCTGGCTCCGGGCGGGCGCAGGCAAGGTGGGGAGCGCGACCGGCCGGCGGGACCTTATATACCCGGACAGCCACAATAGCCGTGACGTGGCGCCGCCCGCCCACCCGCGCTCCCCTCCGCCGTCGCCACCGCCCCCCGCGCGCGCCCGCAGGCCGCCTCCCCGCCCTCCCCACCCCCTCCCCCGCCGGGCTCCCCCGCGCCCCCTCCCTCCGCCGCCGCCCGGGAGACCCCGGGGCGGCCGGGCCGCGGCAGGTGGGCGGCAGGGCGGCAGGGCGCCGCCGGCTGCTGGCATGCTGCTTTATGTTTCCCCGCGCCGACTGCGTGCAGGCTGGCACAGGCGCCCGGCGACTCCCACACAGGACCCGGGGCGAACTCGCGAGCCACACACGCCGCTCCCGGGGCCCGGCCCAAGTTTCCTTTGTTTCCCCGGCCCTGCCATCTTACCGCCCCCCCCCCACAGACACCCCCGAAAGAAAAGTCTGAGGCTCCCGCGCGGCGAGCAGCCTTAGTCCCGGCTCCGACCGCGGCAGGGGCCCCGGGGACGGGGGACTCCCTCGGCTCGGGGTTCCTCAAATCCCTGCAGCGGAGGAAGGGGGACTGTGGGGGTCCTCTGGGGACCCGGGCTGGTCGGCGGGGCTCGTCGGCGGCGCCCGGGCTCGGAGCAACGTGTGTGCTCGGCCTCGCGCCCACCGCGCCCGCCCAGCCACTCGCTTTGTTTTTCGAGCTCCTGCGTCGGCCACGCTGTGTGAGCTCTGGGGCGCATCCCGGGTCCGCATCCTCCGGAGAGTTGGGGAGCCGCCCTCCGGGCGCGGACTCGCTGCCCGGACGCCGCGAGCGACCGGGTTTGGGTCCTGGCGCTCCTCTTTGCCGCGGCGGGCGGACGGGGGCGAGCGGGCGACAGCCCACCCTGAGGGGTGACCCACCCCCTCCGGCCCTAAAAGTCCGGCTAACCTTCCCCCACGCGGATTTGCTCCCAGGCCCTACGCAGGGAACAGGAACCTCTCTGGCGGTCCCATTAGAATTCACCGCCCCTCTGGAATACCTGGGCTCACACTTCTTTGGTCTCTGTTGCAAAGCACTTGCTCGTCTGGCGTTTAAAGCAAAAGCTTTTGGGACAGGCATTTACTTCTACGTAGCTGCCATTAGGCAATTGAATGAACAGGCGCAAATAGATCAGTCATCATTCAGCAGATTTTAGTGGAAGGTATTTTCCAACCATTCTACTGCAAAAACTTTAAAGCACACAGCACAAGTAGAAATACTGTTACTACTGGAGTTATTTTCGGCTCAAAATTTTTTTTTTTATTACAGGACTTAATCCTTGTATTTTAAATTTGCCTGAGTGTTTTGCAGTCTTTAAAGGAAACAACAGAGACCAAACCTTACTAGTAGGGCTGTGAATTTGTTTAAATTTCACTTCTCCAGAACAGTCTTGTAAAAACAAGCTTAGTTTTATGGAAGCGGAGTGACAATGGACTCCACAATAGTGGGTCTTTGAATTGGTCTGTGCCTTAATGGTCAGTCACTTTAACTCGGTAACTTTCCACCTTCCGTATGTGCTTGGGCACACAGGAATTTCTGCCGTGCCCCAGTGGACTTTCCCGTTAGTGTTTCCACGTTGTATAGAAATAACCTGTTCAGCTTCTCCACTCTTCTTGCAGGGTGTGGATGGACTGTGGCTCAGAAGTTCCTGGTTCCAAGGCCGGGCTCGTAGGTTCTCCGGAAGCTGCTTATTGAACTAAATGGTGGTATTCATAGGACCCATTTATTATGTCCTTTATCTTTTTTTTTTTTTTCCCTATTCCTCCTCCCCGTCTGCCTCGTCCCTCCTCTTTGTTATTAATTTAAGGAAATGGACAACAATGATTAAGAATACAGACTCTAGAGTCAGACTGACTGGGTTCAAATCCTGACTGTGCCAGGGAAAGCCTCAGTTTCTTCATCTGTAAAATGGAGATAATAGAAGCACGCTATTAGTTATTGAAGAGTTATTGTGGATGAGGTGTTTAGATCAGTGCCTATTTTCTACTGGGAGCTCTCAGGTGCAATTTGCTCTCGCACGCAAGGAAGGTCCCAGGAACCAAAATGTACACACCTTCTTTGCATCTGTGTGATTTGTGGAAGCAATAACAAGCATCAAATAGGACCCAAAATTGGCCAGGCACTTGGGATCTCTGCTTTGGGAGCCACTTCATCACCAGCTAATGAGACTGCCTAATTCACAAAGCAAGGCCTTTCACATCTGCCTAGCGGTTCCCCTGGGCATCCTACAGGGGGTGTGGCCCAGGGCTTTGGCAGTTCTGGACCCTGGAGACTTAGCCCTCCTGGAAAGCCGTCCTCACAAATTCCCACCACACCTGATTTCCTATTTGGCAGGAAACGCAAGAAATCTCCCTGAATTCCTCTGGGATTCTTTGCTCATGCTACTAAATTGTGAATCTCATCAGTTCTCCTAGAATTTTTCCTAAGATACACGTCCAATTTCCTTTTTTTTTTCTTTTTTTTCTAAAGTAGGCTCCACACCCATTATGGAGCTTGAACTCACGACCTAGGATCAGAAGTCCCATGCTCTACTAAATGAGCCAGCCAGGTGTCCCTCCAATTTCCAGTTGTTACAGAGAAATTATTTCACGGAATGATCTCGAAACCAAATGATAAAATAAACTGAGCTATTTGTGGAAAGTCATAACTTTATATTTTAACATTTTTTCATGAGATGGCATGGGACCTACCTTTTTGATGCTAGTTCTCTTGTGAGTACAATTAAGGGAGCAATACGTACAATTTCTAAGTGCAGAACAGTGAGGAATGGTAAAGAGCCAGACAGGCACGCCTTCTAGTAGACTCCGGAGTCAGACCTGGATTAGAATCCGGCCTCTTCACTCTTGAACAGCCTGACTTTGGACGAGCTTCCCAACGTCCCTACACCACGAATTCCTCACCTGGCAATTGATTCCCAGCTCACAGGAGTGTGAGTTTTACTGAGATAATGTGTATGGTTAGCAGAGTGCCCAGGACACAGTAAGGACTCACTAAGCTGCCCGCCGCTTCTATTGCTACAGGGCATATCCATTATCATGTGGGTTTTTAAATGTTTCATTTGTATAGTCCTTTCTCTCTTTTTTTTTTTTTTTCCAAGCATCTTTGCATGTGGCATTTTTATGTGCACCTATGAGGTCACTGAGGTCGGTGGCATTAGTTTCATTTACATTTCCGAGGGACAGAGAAGTAACTTGCCTAAGGCCACACAGCCAATTATGGTGCCTCACCTAAAGCTAGAACCACAGCATCCTGACCCAGGTCCCAGGCATTCTCTGCTTTGCCCACAAGAGTGGAGACCATGTCTTCTCGACCTCATAGCCTCTGCACCTAGCATTCAATCAGTATTTGCTGGTTCAACAGACTCATATTAAAGGAGCAGGTTAATTTGTTTTTTAAGGTGAACTAATAAATCCTATTTCTAGGAGAACAGAAGATGTGCTTTATGCCAGAAATGGTAGCTGGGATAATCAAATATTTCATTTAAATTCTATTCTACAATATGGTGCT
Organism: Lontra canadensis; assembly: GCF_010015895.1. Taxonomy (NCBI): domain Eukaryota; kingdom Metazoa; phylum Chordata; class Mammalia; order Carnivora; family Mustelidae; genus Lontra; species Lontra canadensis. The sequence goes on from NW_022631008.1 coordinate 23,620,570, forward strand.
AGTCTTATTTACGTTCACAATATCTTTCCCCCATATTTCATGCCACCCTAGATCTGGCTGGCCTTTAACATTTTAACTTATCCGGATTTTCAGCTAAGCCTTGTTCTGTACTGAGGCACTCCAGCCTGTTTTCAGCCGTGAGTTGACAGTGAAGGTAACAAAGTGAATTAGCACTTCTGACAGAACGGGGTTCTAAGTCTCGGTGATGGAGCTCGATCAATCCGCTGATAAGGCTCAGCCTGACACTGTGGAGACATGCTGCCCCCTGCTGGCCATAAGGACGCCCTCAGCTCTAAGTGTCAAACAATAAAAACCCCTTTGTGCGGATTTTAAAAGCCTTGAATTTTTGAAGCCCTATAAAGCTAATAAACCACAATGAACTTCTTTAACTTTTAGTTCTTTTTTCTCCTCTAGAGTCGCGCAAAGAAATTCTCTCAGGTCTTCAGCTCCATCCAACTAAAAAAACAAAATGTAAAGTGAAAGAATTGTGTGCACAGAATTGCATCTGTGCATTTTCAGATGCAAATTGGGTAGCAGGATGCTTACCTCTAAGCATCCGGGGATTTTTTTCTTAAGGAAATGGAAAAAAAAAAAAAAAAAAGAAGGAAGAAAAAAAGAGGCAGCAGCAACTCTTAATCTCCTTGGCCAGAATTTAAATTCAGTGTCTCCATTGTGTTGGCAAGGATGTGAGAAATCAGGCCCTAGCATCAATGCTGATGGCATTATGGAAAAGAATTTAACGTTTATCAGTATTAAAAATACATGCCCCCTTAGACCTACCAATTCTGATTTTAGGAATTTGCCTACACATATACTTGTAGAAATGCAAAAGGATATATGTTCAAAGATTTGTTGCAGCACTGTTTACAACCACAAAGGATTGGAAATCAACTAATTCTCCAAAGGCTGAGGCCCAGCTATAGAAATGATAGCATATCCTTATCATGAAATAGTATAAGTCATTTAAAAGAGAAAAAGAGCATTACATGTACTACAAAGAATCTCCAAGATAAATTCTTAAGTGAAAATAAGGTACAGAAGAGTATGTACAGTATATTATCTGTGTTTAAAAAAAAAAAAAAAAAAACTAGACAGAAGAAGAACATTTCCATAGAGATGAACAAGAAATTGATAGCTTGCCACCAAGGAAGGGAACTGGCTGCCCAGGGCAGAAAATTAAGACCCATTGTTTTTCATTACATAGTGGTTTGCACTTTTTGGATTTTGTATCATTATTCATTCCCAAATAGATAAAATCATTTAAATAAATTAACAACCCAGTACATTCTGGGGCCTTCCCTCCTGGACCCCAGTAAAACAAGAGAGTAGAAAGCCCACCTTCTCCAGCCCCAGGGTCCTCGGGATGCCCTCCCCCCAAGCCTTCCTTCCATCATTCACAGGTTTTTTTTTTTAACAAATTATAGCATTGCCTCGTTTCATCCATCCTATGACAAGCGAGACCCATTCTTGGAGGTCCAGATGACACACTCAAAAAAGCTCCCAGGAAAAACAAAGAAAAAGAACGGAACTGTAGGAAAAATAATGAAAAAAATCCGCTGGCAAAGCTTCGGTTTCCTCATTTTATTCTCCCTGTGGACCGTCCAGTTGGGGAGTCTGAGCAGGAAGAAAAGCTTGGGGTTGGGCCTCACTTTCCCAGAGGAAGGCCTGAACTGGGTGGGCTCATTCCCTTTAAGGGATCGTTTTAGTCAAGGCCTAATTGGGTCATTAAATTCTAGTGTAAATGATTGAAATCTCACTTCCGCCTCACAGAAAAGGATCTCCAGGCCACAAAAGTGCTGTACATTATTTGCCATTCGCCTGTGGCCCTGAAATGGTCCTTTGCGTGGAAATAATGCAGTTGGAAGAGTGGGAACGTATGTGCATTTTTCACGCCCAGATGACTTTGTCTTACTTCCATGTTTCATTGTTTTTCCAGGTTTTTCCACTTTCTGTTAGGTTTAAAACAAGAGGGTCCCTTATGCACCAAGAGATGACTAAAGTTTTAGGTAGCCAGGATGATTGGATTAAAGATTTTTATTAACCAAAAGAATGTTGTAACATATAATACAATGGTACGTTTAATGAAATGTTACACTAAGCCTGAAACAGGGACCACATTTTCAGACTTCGTGAAATCCTTTCTAAATCTGTGAACGCAGTCGTTCAAGATTCCACTCAACAGTATCTAAAGCGGATGCTGCTTACGTCTTATCCAATGGAGTCTTTAAGATGTCACTCCAAGGAAGAAGCATTCTGTAATAGGCATTAAAATAAAGCCAGATGAATTTAATTAGCTAGATTGAAGAGCGATGTCTCTATCGAGAGCCATACATTTGTATATAGATCTTTGAGTTTAAAAAAAGTTCCTTTCCTTTTTTTTTTTTTTTTTTTTTTTAAGATTTTCTTTTGAAGGGACGCCTTTTTAAGGGCTCAGTAGGTTAAGCGTCTGCCTTCAGCTCAGGTCATGATCCCAGGGTCCTGGGATTGAGTCCCACATCGGGCTCCTTGCTCAGCAGGGAGCCTGCTTCTCCCCCTGCCTGCCATTCCCCTTCCTTGTTCTCTCTCTCTGACAAAATCTTTAAAAAGCAAAATTGATGGGGTGCCTGGGTGGCTCAGTGGGTTAAGCCTCTGCCTTCGGTTCAGGTCATGATCCCAGAATCCTGGGATTGAGCCCCACATCAAGCTCTCTGCTCAGGAGGGAGCCTGCTTCCCCCTCTCTCTCTCTGCCTGCCTCTCTGCCTACTTGTGATCTCTGTCAAATAAATAAATAAATAAAATCTTTTTAAAAATTAATTAATCAAATCCTTTTAAAAAAAGGTTTTCTTTTTAAGTAATCTTTACACCCAATGTGGGGCTCCAACATACAACCCCAAGATCAGCGGTCACATGTTCTACTGAGACAGCCAGGTGCCCCTCCTCTCAATATTCTTTTATATATATTTTTTAAGATTTTAAAAGCAATACATGTCCAGTGTAGAAAAATTTGGAAAATGCAGAAAAATATAAGAGTATCATATTATACACCTGAAACTAATGACATTATATGTTAATTACACTTGAATTTAAAAGACTATTAAAATTACCCACAGCTCACAAGTCAGGAGTAACCACTCATAATAAACTTAATTTATTTTTGCTTCTTTATATCTGTATATTTAGAGTTTATTTGTTTTGCTGAATGAGGAGCAAATGTGCATAGAGTTTTCTATCTTGCTTTTTTCATTCAGTAGAAAACAGTGAAAAATTTAACCATAAAATTTGAAGTTACATCATACGATTAACGAAATGATGGGAATGACCGGCGTAGGTGACCAGTCAGATCCAAACCCGCACAAGCACTGGCTTCAGTTTGGTGCACCTGGTGGCATCAGCCTGACCCAGATATTGATGGGGATGATTCTGGCCTCGGGGGTTGACAGGACTTCCAGGACAGCAACGGCAATTTCCAGAATCTTTTAGAGCTACAAAAACACTGGAGCAAAACTCTTCACTTCCCTGCTTCCCAAGAAAGGATGTCTGTTGTTCCCCAGCCCAGCCTTGTCCTCCTTCTACATTCCCCACACCCCCAAAGATAAGGACTCTAGTGTACCCCAGTAGAGAAGGGGAACTAATTAAAGAGATGCAGTCACTTTATATCTGAATTTGTGTTCTCTCAGAACATGTTCTTGGCAGGTTTTACCAAATTTTTGTCATTATATATTCTTCAAAGCATTATTCATAATGACTATACAATATTCTAATTAGATATTTATTTCTATTATACATAACATTATAAACATCCTTATGCATGTGTTCTCTTTTCATTTCCAGTTATTTTCTTATGATATATTCCTAAAAGTGGAAGTTTGGGTCTTGAAAATAAACTGCCCAATTGTCCTCTAGAAATGTACACTCACACCACTAGTGAGAGTGCCCAATTCACAAGACTTTGTTAAATATGACAATTATAGGGGCGCCTGGGTGGCTCAGTGGGTTAAAGCCTCTGCCTTCGGCTCAGGTCATGATCTCAGAGTCCTGGGATTGAGCCCTACATCAGGCTCTTTGCTCAGCAGGGAGCCTGCTTCCTCCTCTCTCTCTGCCTGCCTCTCTGCCTACTTGTGATCTCTCTCTCTCTGTCAAATAAATAAATTAAATCTTTTAAAAAAATGACAATTATAGTGTAAAAGATACTTTTTAATTTCATCGGAAAAAATGTCATTTTTTTTTTGCATTTTCACTGTCAGATTAAACTTTTTCCCAGCTATTTATTAACCATTTGGAATTCTCTTTTTTTTTTATTTATTATGAGAGAGAAAGAGAGAGAGAGATGGGGGGGTGACGGGCAGTGGGAGAGAGAAAATCTTAAACAGGCTCCACACCCAGCATGGAGCCCAATGTGGGGCTCGATCTCAAAATCCTGAGATCATGACTGAGCCAAAATCAAGAGTCAGATGCTTAACTGACTGAGCCACTCAGTCAGAAAGTCAGAAAATGCTTTATTTGAAACCCTCCTCTCTGGCGAATTCTGTTTGTGGTTTGAAGAAATATTTAATAGATACTTAGGGAAGTACTTGAATGAAATAATATCAAAACTATTAACCTGTTTTGTTGTTTGTTTTGTTTGGGGCTAATTTGCCTGAGATAATAGAGGACATGTAGAGGGGCACCTGGGTGGCTCAGTGGGTTAAAGCCTCTGCCTTCGGCTCCGGTCATGATCCCAGGGTCCTGGGATCGAGCCCACATTGAGCCCCACATCCAGCTCTTCGCTCAGCAGGGAGCCTTCTTCCCCCCTCCTCTCTGCCTGCCTCTCTGACTACCTGTGATCTCTGTCTGTCAAATAAATAAATAAAATCTTAAAAAAAAAAAAAAAGAGGACATGTAGAATGACACTGCCACAAAGAGTTCCTCATTCTTCCCTAAATTCCTCAAACTCTCCTCTACAGGAAGGTACAGATATTTTCAACTAATATGTTTAAAGGTATAACAATTAGTTATTCTACCCAGGGTACTCAAATGTCTTGGTTACCTTTTAGCTATTCTCAGCAACTTAGTTTTTTCTGTCACAGCACACTGGAGAGTTGTAACAATTACATTCATATCAGGAGCTCTAAACAGCGGCAGTTCCCTGGGAGTCACATGCCTGGAGGAAATCAGACCTTTCAGAGGGGATATGGTTTGAAGGAATCTCCTGGAGTTCAGAATCACGAACCGCAGCATTTTAGCTTTTTTTTTTTTTTTTTTTTTAAGTAGGCTCCATTTCGAACGTGGGGCTTGAACTCATAACCCTGAGATCAAGAGTCGCATGGTCTACTGACTGAGCGAGCCAGGCACCCTGCATTTCAGCTTTATTAATTAGCAATAAAGGATGTAGCATAAGTTGCAAAGCATTAATCAGTAAATGGCACACATATGACACAAGGAGTAAACAAATAATTCAAAATAATTAGCATTTATTCCCTGAATGTGTAGCTGCCATTGCGAATAAGTTTTAAAAATCGTGCTTAATTTGCAATTGTTTTTTCCCTTTAATTGCATCTGCCACCTGCTCTTAATTTGAAGCAAATTAAACCCCGAAGGCAGCATCCAAAAGTAAGAGGACTAAGCAGATTTCACCTCTGGGCAAAAATTATACAACAGTTTCTCCCATCTTCAAAAAGAGTGAATCATTCTTTTCCAGAAGTGAGGGACTATTTTCTGTTTCAATAGCATGTCCCAGTAAGTGACAGCGTGATCCTCGGATGTAACAACCAACTCTCTCCAGCATGCTACATGAAATTCTCGTCTCCTTGGAGCTCCATGCCGGTGCTTCCAACATAAATACCATACAAGCCACATATTTTTAAATTTTCAATTTTTAATAGGGAAAGCACTTTATTACTATCATTTAAGTCTGGGTCCTCAAAGAAAGCAGAGGCTAGAATATATAAGTTTTGCATTTGTTTTTACAACTTTATACTTCATACTTGCCCTGAGAGAAAGAATGAAAGTCAGTTTCCGGAAGGGTTAGGTGACCATAATACCAGAGGGCTCCCAGGAAGTTACCTTGGTAAGTAATCTTATACTCCTCCCCTCAGTTGCTAGCCAGAGACCATTTCAGCCAGTCAACACAAAGACTCAGTCCTTTCCTTGCGTGACATTTTACCAGAGCAGGAGGTTCAAAGAAGGGCGGAAGATGGGAGTATTCTCCCAGAAATTCTCCAGTTTCCTACTTGACCACTGTGAAAAGGATCCGTTCCCTGTTAAATTAAACCAGGAGCCCATTAGAGTGACGTAGCTCTAATGCCTTCGCGGTCTACCTGAGCAAACCAAAACCCAAGCCTATAAAAGCTTCAAGGTTATGAAACTGAAATCTGAAGACAACCAACCACAAACAGCCAACACGCCTTTCCCAAATACAGCAACTGCTTAAGCTGTAGCCAAATAATTTCCTGGCTTTGCTTCCGCGTCTGTTCTAGGAAAGTCTTCCCCCAGCTCCTAACAGTGGAGTTCTCCTTATCACTTCCGGTCTCGTGTGGCCCAACTGGAATGGATGTTGGCTCAAATCAATGCTTTGTAATTTTAACATGCCTCAGTTTATCTTGTAACACTCCTGAGTGTGAGCTGGCAGTCCAAAGAGGAGTCTGCCGCTGGACAGCTTCTTTACTGACCGTTGTATCCCACACGCAAGCCCATGGGCTCACTCCAGCATCTCCCCGTTCTCTCTGTGCTATATAGCACTCAGTTCAAACGTAAATTAAATATGCAAATGTGCACTTGCCTCAGTTGTTCACATGATATGTTCACGCATCTGTTCTCATGCCTTCCCCTGTCACCGAAGGGCCGCCCCAAACCTATCCTGACTTTTTGCTGAAATTTCCTGTCCCATTCCCCAACTGCGTCCTCGAAGTTTCTCTCTCAGTATTACTCTTTTATCTTCAATTCAACCTATTAATAGTAAGTGTTAAATGTTAAGTGCTGGGCCATGGGCTAGTTAGTCAGCCTCACCAGGGGAGGCATTCCCCAGAGCAGAAGCCAGGGACATCAAAGGCCACCAATGCCCAGGTCAGAATTGTCTGCACACAATAAGTGGACCCTGTGAATTTGAAAGAGGAGGTTTAGTCTTCTCAGTGTACATAAACATATATGTAGACATGAATGAATCAGAGTTATTTTCCCCTTCTAGATCCAAAAAAATTATCTTGACTCTGGGAGGGGAGATACTTCCATTAGTGTGCCTCAGGCAACCTGAGGTACACCCCATCCCCACCCCCATCATTTCACAGCAAGATTCTAGGGACATCCCCAGTCCTGCTGAAGTGGAACAAAGCTCCCAAGTCATGGTTCCCCTGGTGACCATAACCGGTAGTACTAAAATCATGTCCTAAATCTACATTTGTGACTCACAGTCAGATGAAATATAAGATTCATAAAATATATATTGGAACCAGGGTGGAGAAATGATAGCACCTAATTTGATTTTATGTGTCATAGTGGGAAGGAAGGTGTACTTACAAAAATGTCCTCGTTCCTTAAATTCTTGTAGTAGAAAGAGTAACATCATTTTAAAATTCATGTGATACCGAGTATCATGATATGACACCATCATTCTCCGCCAAATCACTCATCTTTTACAAACAATTCTGGGAGGCTAAAGTTTCATTTATCACCTAGACCTGAGGTAATATATTTTTAATAAATAAAATTCCAGGGGCGCCTGGGTGGCTCAGTGGGTTAAAGCTTCTGCCTTCAGCTCGGGTCATGATCCCAGGATCCTGGGATCAAGCCCCGCATCGGGCTCTCTGCTCAGCAGGGAGCCTGCCTCCTCCTCTCTCTCTCTCTCTGCCTGCCTCTCTGTCTACTTGTGATCTCTGTCAAATAAATAAATAAAATCTTTAAAAAAAAAAAAAAATTCCAGACCCAGAGGGTTACAGACTGAATGTGTCTCCTTCAAAACTCATACTGTAGGAGAGCTAAAATATCTTCCTAAGTTCTTGCCTAGGACCCTTGTAACAAAAGACGGATTAACAAGAGAAAAACAAAAAGAAGGTTTTTTTACATGTATACTCCGTGTACACATGGGAGACACCCAGGGAAAAATCTAACTCTTGGGGGGCTTAGAATTCAGGCTTAAATACCATCTTCAGGTAAACTTAAGAAGAAAAAAAAAAAAAAAGAGAGAGGAGAAGGCTAAACATTTGCCTCTGGCTGAGGTCAAGATCCCAGAGTCCTTGGATAGAGCCTGGCATTGGACTCCCTGCTCAGCGGAGAGAATCACAAGCAAACTCCCCACTGAGCAAGGAGCCCGACAGGGGGCTCGATCCCATGACCTGGAGATCATGACCTGAGCTGAAATCCAGAGTCCGGATGTTTAATCAACTGAGCCACCCAGGCGCCCCTCCTGCTCAGCGGAGAATCTGCTGCTCCCTTTGCCTCTCACCCAGCTCATGATATCTTTCTCTCTCAAATAAATTAAAAAAAAAAAAAAAAAAAAGAGGGGCACCTGGGTGACTCAGTGGGTTAAAGTCTCTGCTTTCAGTTCAGGTCATGGTCTCAGGGTCCTGGGATTGAGGCCCGCATCGGCTATCTACTCAGCAGGGAGTCTGCTTCCCTCTCTCTCTCTCTGCCTGCCTCTCTGCCTACTTGTGATCTCTGTCAAATAAATAAATAAAATCTTAAAAAAAAAAGAGAGAGAGAGAGAGAAACTCCGCAGAGCTCTCTCATCCCCTCCAGACACTGAATCTGCTGTCGCCTTGAACCTGAACTTCCCTGCCTACAAAACTGTGAAAAACATATGTGTGGTTTATAAGACACCTAGTCTATCACGTTCTAACAACCCAAACTGACCAAGACACAGGGTGTAGACCTATCTCAGCCTGCCCTTAGACCAGATTAGGGGGCTCCTGGCCTGTGCCTCACCACCTGGGCTACCAGGATGCATGTACTCTGTGACCAACACTGGTCAAGCCCCTGGAAAATGCTTCCCTAACCTCTCACCCTTTGTACTTGAGACAAAAGGCATCTGAGTACAAATGCCAGGACAGTTAGTGGGTTGTGCTACTGCCAAAGTCAAAGACAAGACATTGCTTTGGGTTGTGAGAAGCATGCGAATGGCACAAATACTTAGGTAAGAGAAAAACAAAACAAATTAACTTGTCAGTCCTTCCTCTGAGATACTGTGAGTACAGAAGGTTCTGGCATGACAGACTATAATTTCCCAGGGGGCTGAGAGTCCATTTTCTTGCTTCTCTTCATGTTCTCATTTGTGCTTCTGGAGGTTCTCATGACTTAGGGTGGTACTCAACACAACTGCCCGTAACTACGAGGGAACATCTTTATGATATTAAATACAGATTTGCATACTCATAAATTCACTGTAACAGGCATGAAGCATGATACCAATTTCTTATACCGGACACCAAACACCAGAGTTTAAAGTACTTTGTTTTGGGCACCTGGGTGGCTCAGTCATTAAGCATCTGCCTTCGGCTCAGGTCATGATCCAAGTGCTGGGATCAAGTCTCATGTCAGGCTCCGTGTTAGCCGGAAGCCTGCTTCTCCCTCTCCCACTACCCCTGCTAGTAGTGTTCCCTTTCTCACTGTCTCTCTCTCTCTGTCAAATAAATAAATAAAAATCTTTAAAATAAATAAAGTGCTTTGTTTTTACTAAACTATTCAATAGCATTTAACTAAATTTTTCAAAAAATATATCTATAATGTCAGATTTATGGGGCGTGTGGGTGGCTCAGTCGGTTGAGCATCTGACTCTCGGTTTTGGCTCTGGTGGTGATCGCACCATCATGAGGTTGAGCCCACGCAGGGCTCCATGCCTAGAAGAATCTGTCCCTCTCCCTCTGCCCCTCCCCCCACTGGCAGGCACAGGAGCACTTTCTCTTTCTCAAGATAAAATAAAATCTTTTAAAAAATAAATAAAATGCCAGATTTATTTTTATTAAAATGTGATATTAGTCAATAATTTGTTCTTCTTAGTTATTTTGAATGTTTTGGAAGAAAGTATTATTTAATATATGCATTCCAAAAAGTAAAATTTTTCTATGTTTGGTATTTATTTTAATATACATCTGAATGTATATTCAGTATTTGAGCACAATTATATTGATTTTCAATCCTTTAGATCATTGCCAAAGATCCTGATAACACAGTGATTTTGCTGAAAAGTAAGAAAAACAGATGACAGAAACATTTATAAATTATGTATTTTTTTTTGTCTTCCCAAATATCAGTAGCCCATCAAAAGGACATTCAGACATGTACAATAATCATTAGATTTAGTCATATTTCAGCAACTTTCCGTCATATAGAAGCAATTGCTTTAAGCATGTTTTATTTCTGTCATTATGAGGGTTTATTTATCAATGTAGGAAGATAAAGCAAATTTTATTTGTTTGTTAGCTTGATTTATAGTTTTTAAATACTCAGACACTTGGAATGCACCTCCATTTGTATGCTTGCTCTGCCGGTTAAGTGACCTAGGATGAATTAGGTGCCTATTATTAATTCATCAGAATTAAGAGTGGAACTTCCTGGCACATTTACTCACAACTGACATCCCCGCAGTCATTCAGATAGGCGATGCCCTTTTAAAAATGAAGCTATTCCTAAAAATTCTCCATTTATAATGCTGTCTTATGATAGGATGTCGTGGACAGTAACTGATAAATCAGAGACATCCTTTGTAAAGTTATATACAGAAAGGTCATATATCATAAAGGAAAGAGAAAAACTTAGCAAGAGAACGAAAGCAGATAAATTGAAGTAGACATTTTAACTGTTGTTGAAAGGATCGTATCAATGAGCCCATAATAGATAGGAGGGTGAGATTTTGTTAGACTTAATCACCAAGAAATGTGGGGAGCCTGGGTGGCTCAGCCAGTTAAGGATCTGACCTTGATTTCAGTTCAGGTCATGATCTCAGGGTTGTGAGATTGAGTCCCGGGTGGGGCTCCATGTTGGGAGGAGCCTGCTTAAGATTCTCTCTCTCTCCCTCCCTCTGCCCACCTCCTCTCTCTCTCCCTCTTTAAAAAAAAAAAAAAAAAAAAAAATTTCAGGGAAATGAGAAACCAGTCACTTCTAGAGACTTAGAAACACTGTGGAAAGGCAGGTAAGAAAAAGCAACTTGGTAACAGAAAATGGGAGCAAATGTGCAAGGGAAAGAACAGGAAATCAAGAAGTGTTGAGCACTCACCATGGGCTAGGCCAAGTGCAAAGCCCATAAAGGACCTTAATACTTTCAGCTACATGACCCACCGGGCTTGCCTTTTTTTTTTTTTTTTTTTAAATACGTAAACTCTCTGCCTAACATAGGGCTCAAGTTCATGACCCTGAGATCGAGTCACATGCTCCATCGGCTGAACCAGCCAGGTGCCCGCACCCCCACCAACCTTATTAGGATTTATTACAGTCAAGCTGGCATGAAGGAGACTGCCTGGAATACCCGCTAATGAGGAATGCAGGCCCCACCTGTGAGCTCCCCTACCCCCCACCCCCCACCCAGCCCCCAGACAGCAGCCATGTCATGCCCCTGGGCTTTTGCATATGGTTTCCTATGGCTGGGTGCCTGAGTACCCTGGCAAACTCCTACGTCAAACTTTAAGCCTCAGCTCAAATACCACTATCACGGAGAAGTTCTGCCAGGCCCAGCATGTTTATTTCCTCTTTCGACTTCCTTAAAGCCCTTCATATCATCAGGCATATTAAAACATACCCTGTGGGGCACCTGGGTGGCTCAATTGGTTGAGCCACTGACTTCGGCTCAGGTCGTGGTTCCAGAGTCCCAGGATCAAGCCCTGCATTGGGGTCCCAGCTCGGCAGGCAGTCTGCTTCTCCTTCTGATGTTCTCCCCTCTCATGTTCTCTCTCACTCTCTCGAATAAATAAATAAAATCTTTAAAAACATAGCCTGTTGCATTACAGTGATCTGTCCTTTTGTCTGTCTCCTCTAGACAGTAGCTTCTTGTGGGCAGGGAAATATCCTATAAGATGTCCTATACCGTCTAGAACATACTCAGGATGTAATAGAGGCACACGACTGACAGAATAATTGAGTGAACAAACATACACAGGTAAACAGGTAAACAACTAGTGTGTATCTTTCTCACACCTGAGTGTTTTAGTTAGTCCGCTGGAGGTCTGAGCATTACCCTCTTTTTTCTTGGCAGTATCTTTGAGACAAAGGAAACAAGGGAATGATTCAAATGGCTTATGTATGATACATGTCAACTTAAAATGTGACAACGATCACTTTAGACCAGTGCACCGCCAGTGCAGTGATGGAAACGTTCTGATTTTGCACTTTCTCAAATGGTAGTCACTAGTCACATGCAGCTACCGAGCTCTTGAAAAGTAGTAACTACAAATGAACTGAATTTTATATTTTAAATGATTTAAGATAACTACATGTGGCTGGTAGCTACTGTATGGGACACCATAGCTTTAGACAATCATTAATCCACAAGGCAGTAGGAAAGCTCTACTTCATTGTCATTTTTCTGTACAAAAGACAAAAATCAAGGAGCCTGGGTGGTTCAGTCTATTAAGCGGCTGCCTTCAGCTTAGGTCATGATCCCAGGGTCATAGGATCGAGTCCTGCGTCGGGCTCCCTGCTCAGCGGGAAGCCTGCTTCTCCCTCTGCCTGGCGCTCCCCTACGTGTGCTCTCCCTATCTCTATCTCTCTGGCAAATAAATAAAATCTTTTTAAAAACAAAAATCAGCCACTGACAAGCTGATTAAACTTTCTGCCTCGGATTGTATATTCACCTGTAAATCTAACAAGAGGAACTACAGGATAGAAGAACGACAGCTCAAAGCTCCATGAAAGGGCACCTCTGGGCTCAGTTCCCTTCCTGCCATAACAAGTCCTCCCGGGAGGCAGCTGAAGGGAGCACCCTCCCACCCCTTCCCAAAGCAGGAGGGCAGATGGTGCTTATGTGCCCACCCACGTGGGTTCAGGGATTTCCTCTGCAGAGTTATAGATAATAGGTTCACTCCACTCTATGAGTCAAGAGGATCACACAGAAAACACCCAAAGTCTCTGGAGGAAGTACCAGATGCTAAATCTTAGAGAAGAATGGCAGAACGTCTCACGAACGCACAGCAATGCATCTTCCAGCCCTTTCGGTTCTCCAGCTGGAGCAGCCTGGGGTCACCTCCTCCGTCAGGGGTAAGCTACTCAGCTTCTTTCCCTGGGCTTTTTTGTGCCTGGAGAGAGTGAGGCTTTGTAAACCCCGAGGTGCTTATCATCCGGTTTACTAGGCCTGATTATCTAATTTTCACCTGTGGAAAGAAAGCATTTTGCAATCGCTCATCTCCAAGGATAGAAAACGTCAAATCCCCTCCCCAGGTTCTCGGAGACAACGGGGCTCACGTGAGCATAACAGCTTGGAGAGACCTAAACAGCCCCTTTTTATTAAAAGGGATGGCTCGTGGCGGGGGGCGGGGGGAAGACCACATGCACAATATCAACATTTGAGGACAGAAAACATGGGATGGAGAGAAATGGGGTGTGTGCTTCTCAAACTTGACCAAGTATCACAATCCCCCTGGAAGGCTTGTTAAAAGATGACTGGGCTCTACTCTGGAGTTTCTCCTTTACTAGGTCAGGGGCAGGAGCCTAGACTGTGCATTTCTAAGTCCCTCAGTGATGCTACCACAGATGATAATCCCGCTATATCACACTTTGAGACCCACGGCTCAAGGTCATCGCCTCGGCCTCCAGCTGCTTTTCAGGCAGTTCCTTACAGGGTTCCAGTCAGTTCCTCAAAATGAAAAGACAGGGTTTTTTGTTTGTTTTTTATTTATTTGACAGACAGAGGTCACAAGTAGGCAGAGTACCAGGCAGAGAGAGAGGGAAGCAGGCTCCTTGCTGAGCAGAGAGCCCGATGCGGGCCTTGATCCCAGGACCCTGAGATCATGACCTGAGCCGAAGGCAGAGGCTTAACCCACTGAGCCACCCAGACACCCCTGAAAAGATGTTTATAAGTGTGTGTGTACTGACAGGGGGCCTAGTTCTGTGTTTCCCCATTGTCCACTCCCCCTGCCACCTCGCTTCCGCCCAGACCCAAGCACAGCAATGCAGACTGCATGTGTGGAGCCTCTGCCACGAAAGCCATCTGGCAAGAATGTCTGGAAGACCTTTCAGTTGATTCCAGCTCCATGGCCAGCACCCTTGGCTTAAGAGCACACTGGCTGAGAGCACCCGTATGCACCGAGGGACTGTCTTCTCCTCAAAGGATCACAACCACCACCACCACCCCCTCAGCAGGATGCTTGTCAAAGAAAGAACAACATTCATAAATGTGTAAGGGCTTTTGACAAAGGTCTGCCTTGGACATGTACAAGAGGAAGCTTACGTTTGCACAGAAAAGCCATAGGGAAGGGTGACAAAACTGTCCAGTTCACCGAAGGGTGTTGGAGAGACGCCCTATGTGTAAGCAATAATCGGGAGCTCATCTTTTTTTTTCTTTCTTTTTGCTAACGTTTATGTATTACTTACCACATGCCATGCACTGTCCTAAGTAAGTACTTTACATATATTAACTCATTTAATTTTCAGCTTCCTTCAAGATAGGTATATCTTTTCTTTTTTTTTTCAATGTATTTATTTGACAGAGATCATAAGCAGGCAGAGAGGCAGAAGCAGGCTCCCCGAAGAGCAGAGATCCAGATGCAGGGCTCGATTCCAGAACCCTAAGATCATGACCTGAGCCAAAGGCAGAGGCTTTAACCCACTGAGCCACCCAGGCGCCCCAAGATAGGTATACTTTTATTCCCCTTTTACAGTTAAGGAAACTGAGGCTTGAGGTCAAATGACAGGGCCAAAGTCACACTGCTAATAAGCAGTAGAGCCAAGATTCGAATCCAAGATACCTGGCTTCAGAGTCCATGCTTATAAGCATCTCATCATTCCAGAGAACTCTGTTGTTTTCTGTTCATCCATTTATTCATTTGTCTCAAGGAAGATTACGGACAAGAATGGAATACTTGTGTGGCCGGCTTACACAATTCCCAAGAGGAAAGACTCCTTGAGAAACAGCCTCAAGCTATCTGTTGCTGGGTAACAATGGAATCGAGGTAAAGCGAACTGGAGCTGGAGAATTACAGTGGATGCGGACAGCCAGCGTCGTGCCCCCAGCTCCTCTCACTCACTGGACAAGAAGATTTGTGTTGACCAGCGGCCAGTGAGAAGACATGGCCAAGTTTTCAACCAGGTTCTTACCTGAATCTCTTTCTAATAAGCATTTATCCTGCCCCTGCTGTGTGCAAAATGCTGCTAGATATTAGATGATAAAGGTAGGAAAAGAGAACCAAAACATGGTTATCACCCTCCTGGAGTTTACATGTGGGAGGGGGTAGAAAGGTAAATGGCCAGAGAGCACACCATCATTTATCTTACACTGGGACATTAGTCTGCTAGATGAGACCGGTGAGTGCCTTCCCACTTTCACCAGAGCCTGGCTGGAGGTATGGAAAACAGCTATTTGTGTCAGGTATCCTAGTGAATACATTGCACAGTTAAATTTTTTTTTAATATACACCAATTTTTTTTTTTTTTAGATTTTATTCATTTGAGAGAGAGAGAGAAAGAGAGAGAACACGAGTGGAGGGAGGGTCAGAGGGAGAAGCAGACTCCCACTGAGTAGGGAAGCCTGATGTAGAACTTGAACCTGGGACTCCGGGATCATGACCTGAGTTGAAGGCAGTTGCTTAACTAATTGATCTACCCAGGTGCCTTACACCAATTTTTTTCTTAAGATTTTATTTATTTATGGGGTACCTGGGTGGCCTGGTCAGTTAAGCATCTGACTCTTGATTTCAGCTGAGGTCATGATCTCAGGATGGTGAGATCAAGCCCTGTGTTGGGCTCTGTGTTCAGTGGGGAGTCTGCTTGACATTCTCTCCCTCTCCCTATGCCCCTTCCCCTGCTTGTACTCTCTCTCAGTCTCAAATAAATGAGTCCTTAGATTTATTTATTTGAGAGTGTGTGTGAGCATGAGCAGGGTCGGGGTGGGTGTGGGGAGGCACAGAGGGGCAGGGGAAGGGAAAGACTCCTCGTTGAGCAAGGAGCCTAATGCAGGCCTCGATCTCACAACCCTGAGATCATGACCTCAGCCAAAACCAAGAGCTGGAGACTCAACCGACTGAGCCACCCAGGTGCCTCCAGAGTTAAATTTGAATGCACATCCCATGCAATATTTGGACATACTTATACTAAAAAAGTATTGGTTATTCATCTGAAATTGAAATTTAATTGGGTTTTCTGTATTTTTATTTGCTAAGTATTGCATCCTTGTACAGATTATCTTTAATCCTCACAATAATTGTTTGAGGTCACCACTATTACCATCTACCTTTTACACATCCAGAAACTGGAACACAGCTTAGGTAACTGTCCAAATTCACACATCTATCTGTTAACATATACTGAGAAACCAAGATTCTTTTTTTTTTTTTTTTTAAGATTTTATTTGTTTATTTGACAGACAGATCAAGTGGGCAGAGAGGCAGGCAGAGAGAGAGGAGGAAGCGGGCTCCCTGCTGAGCAGAGAGCCCAATGCGGGGGCTCGATCCCAGGGCACTGGGATCATGACCTGAGCCAAAGGCATAGGCTTTAACCCACTGAGCCACCCAGGCGCCCCAGAAACCAAAATCTTTTAGGCTACTTTGTTTCCACCAATAGCCAATTTTGTGCTTGTTATGTTGATAACTACCATTATCTGTTTCACCGGACCCCATTGTCTGGTCTTGGCAAATTATCAGAATATAACCCATTCACTGACCAACATGCAAAGTTCTGGGTCCTGCTTGTCAAGGTTAAAAAGAGAGTCAAGTATTATGTAAAGGGAAGATAGGGATAGCATTTCCTCATTATGGAAAAAATCAGATCCATCATTTCTTTTTTTCTTTTTAAATTTTATGTATTTGAGAGAGAGAGAGAGAATGAGTGGGGGGAAAGGCAGAGGGAGAGGGACAAGCAGATTCCCCACTGAGCATGGAGCCCAATGAAGGGCCAGATCTCAGGACCCTGAGATCATGACCTGAGCCGAAGTCAGGTGCTCATCCAACTGAGCCACCCAGGTACGCCAAATCCGTAATTTCCAAGGCAGTGTTGACGAGGGATCAGGAGGCTGGCTGAGGACAAAGCAAAAGCTGGCACCTTGCACCCCCTCTCCACCTGCTCCCCTTGGTAATGTGTGTGACATTCCTCAGGCACCCCTGACTGCCGTAAGTGAGAAACAAGTAGTTAACTTGCAGAAATCACAATCTTACAAGACAGGAGTCTCCCTTGGTTTACAAATGTCCTAGAGATCTACAAACAAAGAAGTTACCTTATCAATAGCACAATTTCCAGAAGCAAATAACTCAGTTCCTCAAGCCCTAAATAAAGTTAAATTTCTTCTAAACCCAAATCTCACTAACAAGGACACTTGATAGGAGAAATGTGAAACTTTATCTCTAGATCTCCAAGATAGTGTCAAGAATCATTCCCAAGCATATGGCCCACTGATATACATCTAAAGGGTCTTACAAGAAGATTTTTACTACTAGTAATAAATAACCTTTCTCCCAACAATAGCTAGCCCCTCAAGGTCCCGGAGACCTTGCTTCCAAAATTCCTTAGAGACTAACATCACCCCCTTTGTTCTCACCTACCCAACTCCTGTCTATATAATCAGCCACTCCTCAGGATAAGAGGGCAGCAGCTCTTCCTGCCCACGGGTCCTGTCCCCGTGCTTTAATAAGCCACCATTTTGCACCAAAGACGTCTCAAGAATTCTTTCTTGGTCATCGGCTCCGGACCTCAGCCCACCGAACCTCACCTAGGTTCTAGAACTTCATCAGTGTGACTTACTGAAACACACAAGGGAATGAAGACCAGATTCTGGAAACAAGTGATGCGAAAGGAGGAGAGTCCTACAGCCCAACAACCAATCTGTTCTAGGGGGCTGACAGCATTAACAACATTGTAAGTTTATACTCCGGAACATCTGAGTTTGAGATTCTTCATAAAGCAATAGCCTTGTTTCTTTGAATGACAATTAAAGCTGCCTGACAGTGAGTGAGTGAGTGAATTTAGCCTGGTTCTTTGTGATCCTGAATCCTTTCAGCTCTGCCTCCAACTCCCATTATCTGTC
This sequence comes from Lontra canadensis, assembly GCF_010015895.1. Classification (NCBI taxonomy): domain Eukaryota; kingdom Metazoa; phylum Chordata; class Mammalia; order Carnivora; family Mustelidae; genus Lontra; species Lontra canadensis. The sequence continues at coordinate 23,638,676 of NW_022631008.1, forward strand.
ATTTTCTCTCAGATGTTAAAAAGAAAACAAAGCCCATCTACTGGTGTGCCAAAGCACTGGAAACACCACCGATCTTCCCCTTTAGCTCAAAGCAAAGGCTTCCCCCTGCCCCGCCCCCAACAAACTTGAATGGCTTCTCAAAACTTCAACATTAAGTAGTTAGGAACAGTAAATTTTAAGGTTACTAACATTTGACACAACTACTTATGGTGGCTTTTATTTTTCCCAATTTTTTTCTCTTACCAGAGGAAGGAATTTAATGATCATGCCATAAGATCTGCTTCTATTCAAGCTCTGATTACACAGGATTGAGCCATATGAAATCACTATCTTTGTAGGTCAAAAATGATCAAATAGCAGCAGTCTCATATGGTTCCACCTAATATAAACATGCAGATAATATCTGCCATTCGCACAAACATGGGTGAACCTGGAGGACATTATACTAAATGAAATAAGCCAGACACAGAAGGAAAAAAAGGGCATGATCTCACTTATATTTGGAATCTAAAAAAGGCAAATACACAGAAGCAGAGAGTATAACAGTAGTTACCAGGAGCAGGAAGGTGGAGAAATGGGCAGATACTGGGAACAAATCTGCAGTTCTGTGCAATGAATAAGTCTAGAAAGCTAATGTACAGCATGATGACGATAGTAACACTGTACTGAATAATGGAAATTTACTGCAAGAGTAGATTTCAGGTGCTATCATCACACACACAGAAATAGTAACCATGTGAGGAGATGATCTGTTAATGAGCGTGACTGTAGCAATTATTCCACTGTATACATATAGCTCATCATTGTGTTGTGGACTTTATTTTTGTCTGTTGTACACTTTAAATACAAATTTATTTAAAAATAAAAATTTTAGGGGCTCCTGGGTGGCTCAGTGGGTTAAAGCCTCTGCCTTCGGCTGGGGTCGTGATCCCAGGGTCCTGGGTTTGAGCCCCGCCTCGGGCTCTCTGCTCAGCGGGGAGCCTGCTTCCTCCTCTCTCTCTGCCTGTCTCTCTGCCTACTTGTGACTTCTGTCTGTCAAATAAATATATGAAGTCTTTAAAAAATAAATAAAAATAAAAATAAAAATTTTAGGAGTGCCTAGGTGGCTCGGTTGGTTAAGTGTCTGCCTTCAGCTCAGGTCATGTTCCTGGAGTCCTGGGATCAAGCTCCACAGTGGGCTCTCTGCTTAGCGGGGAGCCTGCTTCTCCGTCTCCCTCTGCCTGCCACTCTGCCTGTTTGTGCACTCTCACTCTCTGTCAGATAAGTACATAAAATCACTTAAAGATTTTATTTAAAGAGTGAGAGAGTGAGATAGCGAGAGTGCACAATAACGGGGAGGGACCAAGGGAGAGGGAGAAGTAGGCTCTCTCCTGAGCAGGGAACCTGATGGGGGGGCCCCGATCCCAAGACCCTGGGATCATGACCCCAGCCGAAGGCAGATTCTTGTTTTGTTTGTTTTTTTTTAAGATTTTATTTATTTAATTGCAGAGAGAGACATCACAAGTAGGCAGAGAGGCAGGCAGAGAGAAGGGGAAAGCAGGCTCCCAACTGAGCAAAGAGCCCGATGTGGGGCTCGATCCCAAGGTCCTGGAATCATGACCCGAGCCGAAGGCAGAGGCTTTAACCCACTGCGCCACCCAGGTGCCCCCGAAGGCAGATTCTTAACCAACTGAGCCACCCAGGCGCCCCATAAATAAAAATCTTTTTAAAAAATTAAAAAAATAAAAATAAATAAAAATAAAATTTAAAAAATACACAAGATATTTTAAAAGATTGAAAAATACACATGATATATAAATAAATACAGTCCTCCTTCATTCCTTAATTGGTCATTTCAACAGTAATAACAAAAGATTCTCTAAAGTTTCCTAGTCGCCTATACAATACGCACACAATATAGATCTCAGTAAATTGTGGGATGGCAGAGAATAAATAGCGGCAAGGGAGTGTTCGTGGAAGATTAAGACAAATTATAGATTCAGAGCTGAACAGAATCGCACAAAACATGAGAAGCAGCCCCCTGAAGTTACTCCAAAATACACGGTTCAAAGAACTGAGGCTATCCCTGGCCAAAGAGCTTTTCCTTTTCATTTTACTAACAAGCTATCGTTTTTGGTTTGTCCTTCACGCCAGTGTAGAGAACAAACAAAAAATTAAGCAGCACATTTATTTAAAAAACTGTCATGTCCCCCAATATAACTGTTGGTACTTAAATACATTTGCAGGGGGAGATGCCGAGAATATTCCTCATTGTTTCGTGTTTCCAATCACTTGCTTCCTTGCCTGTTACTGACATTGTCATTACTATTGACTCAGATCCTTTTTTTTTTTTTTTTAAGATTATTTATTTATTTGACAGAGAGAGAGATCACAAGTAGATGGAGAGGCAGGCAGAGAGAGAGAGAGGGAAGCAGGCTCCCTGCTGAGCAGAGAACCCGATGCGGGACTCCATCCCAGGACTCTGAGATCATGACCTGAGCCAAAGGCAGCGGCTTAACCCACTGAGCCACCCAGGCGCCCCGACTCAGATCCTTTTAAAGTATTTTTTTTTTTTTAAGATTTTATTTATTTGTCAGAGAGAGAGGGAAAGAGAGCGAGCACAGGCAGACAGAATGGCAGGCAGAGGCAGAGAGAGAAGCAGGCTCCCCGCCGAGCAAGGAGCCCGATGTGGGACTCGATCCCAGGACGCTGGGATCATGACCTGAGCTGAAGGCAGCCGCTTAACCAACTGAGCCACCCAGGCGTCCCCCGACTCAGATCCTTTTAACAGGGAACATTTTTAGGTCTGTGCAACTTGGAGGGAATGAGTCGTTAATTAAAATATGCAATAGATTTACTCTGTTATGGGTAGAAGGAAAGAAGCCAACAGCATCTGCTACAGGTTTTTCATATCCTAAGGTGATTACCATAGGAATCTATATTTAGATATTTAGTAAGAGTTCAACAAATTTAGTTTATTTGCCATTAATCAATCTAGACCAGTAATCCCAACTGTGGCCCAAAGAATGTTATTGAAAATACTTATGGGATACAGTTAAACTAGTCCTCAGAGGAAAACATAAATGCTTGTACTGAGAAAATAAAAGTGGTTGAACTAAGCATCTAGCTAAGGAAATTAGAAAAAAAAACACAACAAAATAAACTGAAAGAAAGTAAAAGGAAGGAAATGATAAAGAAAAAAATAAATCCATTAACTAGAAAACACATATATCATCAAAGGGATTTATTAAAAGCCAAAAGTTGGGTATTTAAAACTATTTAAATTGACAACCTCTGGAAAGATAGATTAAGGAAAAGAAAAAATAAGTAAGATGGAAATAAATAAATGGGGCGCCTGGGTGGCTCAGAGAGTTAAGCCTTTGCCTTCAGCTCAGGTCATGATCCCAGGGTCCTGGGATCAAGCCCCACCTCGGGCTCTCTGCTCAGCAGGGGGCCTGCTTTCCCCCACCCCCTCCACCTGCTTCTCTGCCTACTTGTGATCTCTTTCTCTCTCTCTCTCTGTCAAATAAATAAATAAAATCTTTTTTAAAAAAAGATGGAAATAAATACACTAACATTTCAAAAGATAAAATATTATAAACAATTTTATGCTATTTAACTGGGAAACACATAATGAAATAATTCATGGAAAATTTAACTTAAACTAATTCAAGAAGAAATAGAAAGTTTGTGTAGTCCTACTTAAAAAAAAATAATAATTTAGGTGCACCTGGGTGTCTCAGTCAGTTGAGTGTCTGACTCTTGGCTTCTACTCCCGTCATGATCTTGCGGTCCAGGGATCAAACCCCATGCTGGGGTCTCTGCTCTCAGCAGGGAGTCCACTTAAGGATTCTCTCCATCTGTCTGCCCCTCCCACCCCTCACGCAGGCATGCTCCTTCTCTCTAAAATAAATGTATCTTTAAAAAAATAAAAGTAGAGGCGCCTGGGTGGCTCAGTGGGTTAAGCCACTGCCTTCAGCTCAGGTCATGATCTCAGGGTCCTGGGATTGAGTCCCTCATCGGGCTCTCAGCTCAGCAGGGAGCCTGCTTCCCTCTCCCTCTCTCTCTTCCTGCCTCTCTGCCTATTTGTGATCTCTGTCTGTCAAATAAATAAATAAAATCTTCTAAAAAAAATAAAAATAAAAAATAAAAAAATAAAAGTAATTTAATCTGTAGATTAAGAAATCTTCACACACACAAACCAATACATGCAGATATAGTCTTCCAAACTTTAAACAGTTAAGGTTATTCCAATCTTAAATAAATTCTTCTAGATACTAAGGAAAGCAACATTCCCTTAACCATTCAATGAGGCTGATATAATTGAAATTCTACAGCTATACAAGGATGGTGTAAGAAAGGAAAGTTGAGAGACCAATCTTGCCCATAAACACACATAAAAAATCCTAAGCAAAATATTAGCAAAAAAATTCATAAGAGGGGCGCCTGGGTGGCTCAGAGGGTTAAAGCCTCTGCTTCAGCTCAGGTCATGATCTCAGGGTCCTGGGATTGAGCCCCACATCGGGCTCTCTGCTCAGCAGGGAGCCTGCCTCCCCCTCTCTCTCTGCCTGCCTCTCTGCCTACTTGTGATCTGTCAAATAAATAAATAAAATCTTTTTAAAACAACAACAACAAAAAAAAGAATTAAAAAAAAAAGTTCACAAGAGTGTTAGAGTGATCCAAAAAACACAACCCTACTATGTTGTCTGCAAGAACCCCATGTTATGGTGTACCTGGGTGGCTCAGTTAAGTGTCCCAATTCTTAATTTCAGCTCAGGTCAGGATCTCAGGGTCTTGAGATCAAGCCCCATGTTGGGCTCCAGGTTTTACGGGATCTTCTCTCCTTTAGTTCTCACTATTCTTGGTCAAGCCATTTTGAAGAATGAAGACATAAACCAGACAGAATGATGGGCAGCAAAGGAAAGTTTATTGAGTGACAGTAAAGTTTATTGAGTGATAGAATACAAAACTCCCAAAGAAGGAGGGGACCCAAGAGGATCGCCACTGTTGTTTCTAAGATTAGGGATTTTTAATTGGACAAGCCCTCCCTGTTACCCCATCAGGTTTTTGTCATCTATCTATCGCATGGGAAATGGTGGAGGGTTCCTTCTAGGGTGGTGTAAAATGCTTTTAAGGGTAGTTTCCTCTTGGCGGGGGGTGTGGGGTGGGGGGTTGGGGGAGTTGGGAAAAAGGCTTCCCTGCCTTTCTTCCAACTCTCCATTATCTGCTCAATGCAGAGTCTGCTTGTCCCTCTCCGCCCCCCCATCACTTACGTATGCTCACGCACTCTCTCGGTCTCAGATAAAATCTAAAAACAAAACAAAACTTCACTTTATTTTTTTTTAAGATTTTATTTACTTACTTGACAGACAGAGAGAGATCACAAGTAGGCAGAGAGGCAAGCAGAGAGAGAAGGGGAAGCAGGCTCCCTGCTGAGCAGAGAGCCCGATGTGGGGCTCAATCCCAGGACCCTGGGATCATGACCTGAGCTGAAGGCAAAGGCTTAACTCTCTGAGCCACCCAGGCGCCCCTCACTTTATTTATTCTTTTTTTTAATTTTTAGATTTTATTTTTAAGTAATCTCCACACCCAACATGGGGTTTGAACTCACAACCCCCAGATTGAGTCACATGTTCACCACTGACTGAGCCAGCCAGGCACCCCAAGGAATCCACTTTAATTCTAAATTTCATAAGAGAATTTTTAAATTTTTTTTTAAATATTTTATTTATTTATTTGACAGTGAGAGAGGGAACACAAGGAAGGGGAGTGGGAGAAGGAGAAGCAGGCCTTCCACTGAGCAGGGAGCCCGATGGATGCAGGGCTCAGTCCCAGGACCCTGGGATCATGACCTGAGCTGAAGGCAGCCACTTAACAATTGAGCCACCCAGGCACCCCAAAAGAATTTTTTTTAAAGATTTTATTTATTTATTTAACAGACGGAGATCACAAGTAGGCAGAGAAGCAGGCAGAGAGGAGGAGGCAGGCTCCCCGCTGAGCAGAGAGCCCGATGCGGGGCTCGATCCCAGAAACCTAGGATCATGACCTGAGCTGAAGGCAAAGGCTTTAACCCACTGAGCCACCCAGGCGCCCCAGAAGAATTTTTTTTTAATGACCAGTTTGGGTTTATACAAGAACGCCTTAATATTAGAAAATCCAGGGGTGCCTGGGTAGCTCAGTCAGCTGAGTGTCTGACTCTTGATTTTGACTCAGGATATGATCTTGGGGTCGTGCGATCCAGTCCCACATCGGCTCCCCACTCAGCAGGGAGTCTTCTTGAGATTCTTTCCCTTTCTCTTCCTCCTCTTCTGCCCCTTCCCCTCTGCCTCTCTCCTCTTGCACTCTCCCAAATAAATAAATAAAATCTTTTTTAAAAATCCATGCACACAATTAATCACACCATATTTAAGGAGAAAAACCATATCATCTTCTCAAATACATACAGAAATGGTGTTTTGAGGGACACCTGGCTGGCTCAGTGGGTGGAGCATGGGACTCAGTCTCAGGGTTGTGAATTCAAGCCCCTTGTTGGGTGTAGAGATTACTTGAAAAAATAAAATCAAAAAAGAAAAGAAGAGAAACGAAAAGAAAAGAAAGAAATGGTATATGATAAGATTCAAAATTCATTCATGATTAAAATCTATAATATTCTAGGGGCACCTGGGTGGTTAGTCAGTTGGGTATCCAACTTGATTTTGGCTCAGGTTGGTCATGATCTCGGGATCCTGGGATCAAGCCCTGTGTCAGGCTCCCTGCTTGGCAGGGTGTCTGCTCAAGGATTCTCTCTCTCCCTCTGCCCCTCCTCCCACTCATGTGAGCTCTCTCTCAAATGAATAAATAAGTCTTTTTTAAAAATCTATAAAATATTCTATAGCAAAAGAAGTATAAAAGGATGCTTCTTAATCTGAAAAAAAAAATGCCAAACCATTTAGCAAATATATATATTTGGGGGATGGGGTTGGGGAGGGACAGAGGAGAGGAACAAAGAGAATCTTAAGCAGGCTCCACACCCAGTGCTGAGCCTGACATATGGCTTGATCTCACCACCCTGAGATCACGACCTGAGTCTAAATCAACAGTCGGATGCTTTAACTGACTGAACCACCCAGGCGCCCCATGCAAATATCACTTTTAATAGAAAAAAGCATTCCTTTTAGAATCAGGAAAAATGATACTACCACTGCTTTTGTTCAACATTGTACCAGAGCACTGAAACAGGGAGATAAGATTTAAAAAGTGCAAAGTTTGGAAAGGCTATGACACACAGGAAAAAATGCTCAGTATCACTAATCATTATGAAAATGCAAATGAAGCGGCGCCTGGGTGGCTTGGTGGGTTAAAGTCTCTGCCTGCACCTCAGGTCATGATCCTGGGGTCCTGGGATTGAGCCCCATATTGGGCTCCCTGTTCAGCGGGGAGCCTGCTTCTTCCTCTGCCCTTCCCTCCCCCCACCATTCTCTCTCTCTCTCTTTCTTTCTCTCTCAAATAAATTAAAAAAATCTTTTTTTTAAGATTTTATTTATTTATTTGACAGACAGAGATCACAAGTAGGCAGAGAGGCAGGCAGGGAGAGGAGGAAGCAGGCTCCCCACCAAGCAGAGAGCCCGATGTGGGGCTCGATCCCAGAATCCTGAGATCATGACCTGAGCCAAAGGCAGAGGCTTAACCTACTGAGCCACCCAGGTGCTCTCAAATAAATTTAAAAATCTTAAAAAAAAAAAAAAAAAAAGAGAGAGAGAGAAGAAATAACAAGTGTTGGTGAGGATGTGAAGAATGTAAACTGGTGCAGCCACCATGGAGAAAAGCATAGAGCTTTTTCAAAAAATTTAAGAGAGTAATACCATATGATCCAATAATTCCACTACTGTGTATTTACCCAAAGAAAATGAAAACACTGGGGCACCTGGGTGGCTCAGTGGGTTAAGCCGCTGCCTTCAGCTCAGGTCATGATCTCAGGGTCCTGGGATCGAGTCCCGCATCGGGCTCTCTGCTCAGCAAGAAGCCTGCTTCCCTCTCTCTCTCTCTCTCTGCCTGACTCTCCGTCTACTTGTGATCTCTGTCTGTCAAATAAATAAATAAAATCTTAAAAAAAAAAAAAAGAAAATGAAAACACTAATACAAAAAGATATGTGCACACCTGTTTATTGTGGCATTATTTACAATAGCCAAGATATGGAAGTAATCCAAGTACCCATTGGTAGACAAATGGATAAGAAAGAGGTAGTGTGTGTATGTGTGCATATAAGTATATATGTATAGTTATATATGTATGATATATATGTTACATATGTATGTAATATGTATATAATATGTAATATTTCATAGATACGAATATATGTAATCCACACATACTTGCATATGTGTATACTTACACATATGTAAGTATATGTATACACACACACATACACAGCCAGAAAAAAAGAAGAGATCATGACATTTGCAACAATATGGATAGACCTACGGGGTATCATACTAAGTGAAGTAAGTCAGAAAGAGAAAGACAAACACCATGTGATTTCACTCATATGTGGAATCTAAGAAAACAAATGAGGGGTGCCTGGGTGGCTCGGTCAGATTAGTGGCTGCCTTTGGCTCAGGTCATGATCTCAGGGTCCTGGGATCAAGTCCCGCATCAGGCTTCCTACTAAGTGAGGAGCCTGCTTCTCTCCTTCTGCCTGCTGCTCCCCCTGCTTGTGCACACTCTGTCAAATGAATAAATAAAATCTTAAAAAAAAAAAAAAACAAAGGGACAGAGAAAATACAACCGTATACAGACAGACAAAGCTAATATGTAGTAATAGAGATCAGAACAGTGATTTCTCTTTGGCATTGTTCACTGGGAGGAAGCATGACAGAGCCTTCTGGTGTGTTAGAAACGCTCTATGTAGATCTTTTTCTGTATGGTAATTACAGGAATAAAACATAATGCACAAGGTCACTAAGCTTATGCTTAAGATTTGTGCATTTTACTATGTAAGCTTTACATCAATAAAAAAGTCTTCAAAATGTAACTAAAAGGGGTGCCTGGGTGGCTCAGTGGGTTAAAGTCTCTGCCTTTGGCTCAGGTCATGATCTCAGGGTCCTGGGATTGAGCCCCACATTGTTCTCTCTGCTCAGCTTCCTCCTCTCCCTCTGCCTGCTTCTCTACCTACTTGTTATCTCTGTCTGTCAAATAAATAAATAAAATCTTTAAAAAAAATTCTACAATTTGAAAGGGCAAGAAAAATAGATGGTACCTAGAAATGCATAGTGCCTGCCCCCCTTTACTCATGGTGTTTCCCTTTACACAGTTTTAGTCATCTGTGGTTAACCATGATCTGGAAGCAGACGAGCCTCCTGCTGACAAATTGTCAGGTCAGGAGTATCTTACTGCCCCATCACAATGCCCACATCATGCACTTGACTTCATCTAATCACCTGGGCACTGTATCATCTCACATCAACACAAGTAGGAGGAGTACACTGTAAGATATTTTGGGGGATGAGACCACATTCATATAACTTTTATTGCAGCATATTGTTATAATTATTCTATTATGTATGTATATTCAAAATTCCAATAATTTTACTCCTAAATCGAGACCTGCTGAAAATTTTGGTTTAAATATATTTGAATGATGGTTCATGGATACGTTTTCCAATATCGTGAAAACAAAAACAGAAGAACAGAAAAGTAACCACAGTCCACCAACAGAAGAACAAAAAGTAAATGATGGTAAAGGGGTGCAGGGGTGTGGGAGGCACAGTTATTCATTCCACAGTTATGGAATGAGTAAGTCAAGGAGATGGAAGGTACAGCACATAGCATATAGTCAATGGTATTGTTAACAGTGTTGTATGGTTGCCGTGCCTGGGTGGCTCAGCTGGTTAAGCCACTGCTTCCAGCTCAGGTCATGATCCCAGAGTCTTGGAATCGAGTCCCACTTCAGACTCCCAGCTCCATGGGGAGTCTGCTTCTCCCTCTGACCTTCTCCCCTCTCATGTTGTCTCTCATTCTCTCTCAAATAAATAAAGAAAATCTTAAAAAAAAAAACAAACACCCAGTGTTGTATGGTCAAGATGGCAGTTACATTTATGGGGAGCGTAGCATAACGTATAGAAAAGTTGAATCACTGTATTATACACCTGAAATTAGGGTAGCATGTGTATCAAATTCAATTAAAAAAATAATAATACTGGCATGGACACCTGGGTGGCTCATTCGGTTAGGCATCTGCCTTCAGCTCAGCTCAGGTCATGATTCCAGGGTCCTGGGATCAAGTCCCATGCCCGTCTCTTTACTTAGCGGAGAGCCCACTGCTCCCTCTGTTTGTGCTCTCCCTCTCTCTCTGACAAATTAATTAATTAATTAATTAATTATAAATCCTGGGGCACCTGGGTGGTTCAGTCATTTTCGGCTCAGGTCATAATCCCAGGGTCCTGGGATCAAGCCCTGCATCAGGCTCCCTGCTCGGCAGGTAGCCTGCTTCTCCCTTTCCCACTCCCCCACTTGTGTTCCCTCTCTTGCCGTGTGTGTCTCTCTCTCTCTGTCAAATAAATAAATAAATAAATAAAACCTTAAAATATATATATATACTGGGGCGCCTGGGTGGCTCAATGGGTTGAAGCTTCTGCCTTTGGCTCGGGTCATGATCCCAGGGTCCTGGGATCAAGCCCCATGTCAGGCTCTTTGCTCGGCAGGGAGCCTGCTTCCTCCTCTCTCTCTGTCTGCCTCTCTGTCTGCTTGTGATCGCTGTCTGTCAAATGAATGAATAAAATCTTTAAAAATATAAATATATATTATATTTATATATAATATATATAATAAATATATATTTTTTATTATATACATATATATATAGGCAGTTCAGCTGCAAGTTTTGAAGATGCTGCCCAAAGGAAAAAGCGGTTTAGGGAAAGGTGGAGCTACCTCCCGGAGTGGTCGTTCTTCTGACAAGAAGGCTCAGGGTCCCAAATGTGGCGGCGATGCAGTAAAGATCAGACACTTTCCATGTAAAAAACAAGGGAAAACCATGGGAGCCACAGAAAAGTTAAAGTTTGGAAAGACATCCAATGAAGTGGCTGTCATGAAGATAGAGCTGGGCAAAGGGTGACCATTTCCAGAAGCAGCATTTGCCTTGCCTATGAGTGGGCTGGGTAAGTCTGTGTTTATAGATCCTCCAATTAAAATAAAATTTGGATATCATCTTATGGTGACTGAAAGGAGAAAATAAAATTCTACAAAAGACTGAAAAATATATAGTGGCCAAAAAATGAAAAAATAAAATCATTTAAAAAATAAAATTGTTTTTCTCTTTTCTGGAAAAAAAACAGAAACAAAACTAATAAATTATGGTATAGTTACACTAAAAGAAATGGCTGAACTATAATCTGGAGGCAGCAGATCGGCGACTCAATCTTAGAATTCTACTGTTGAGCGAAAGAACAAGTCATCAACAGATGCTGTATCACACGTGACCTATAATATGACATCATTTAAATACATTTCAAGAACAAAACTCATCAATATATTGTTTGGGAAAACATAAGCATGTGATTTTTTTAAACTAGGTCTTTTAAGAAGACTATTTATTTGAAAGAGACAGAGAGAATGCATAGTTAACAGGGGTTGGGGTTTGCAGAGGGAAAGAATCTCCATCAGGCTCCCAGCCAAGTGTAGAGCCCAGTTGGACATGGGCCCAATCTCTTGACCCTGAGACCATGACCTAAGTCGAAATCAAGAGTCAGACACTTAGGGGCACCTGGGTGGCTCAGTGGATTAAAGCCTCTGCCTTCGGGGGCACCTGGGTGGCTCAGTGGGTTAAGCCGCTGCCTTCAGCTCAGGTCATGATCTCAGGGTCCTGGGATCGAGTCCCACATCGGGCTCTCTGCTCAGCAGGGAGCCTGTTTCCCTCTCTCTCTCTCTCTGCCTGCCTCTCCATCTACTTGTGATCTCTCTCTGTCAAATAAATAAATAAAATCTTAAAAAAAAAAAAAAATTTTT